>NW_010200851.1:0-2387 GCF_000695765.1 Mesitornis unicolor | reverse complement strand
TGTCAGCCATTTGTTAACATAGTGCAATTTAAGGATTAGGTTGTGATTCCCTTCCTCTCCTTGGGAACGCTGTTGTACTTCATAAGCAATCACTCTGTGTGATACTTCACGTGAGTCTGTGTGTATGTTTTCATAGTGCATTTGTGTCCTATGCCCATAGTGAGGCACAGAGACTCTGCACCACAGCTTGCACATGAGTGGAAAGTTTTCCATGCTCACTATACACAGAAGGGGATGCCTTTGCTCCTGTCTTCATCCTGATGGTGTATGGTTCACAAAACATAGCCTACCCACTGTCATTTCAGTTATTTTCAGTCACTCTTCTGAGTTGTAGTAGTCAGCTGCTTGGAAGACTTTTCTGGTTATGTCTGTCATTTCCTGCTAGTATGTTGGTTTGATTACTTTTCTTAAGCCTTCTTTCTATCTGAGTGCTGCTTGTGGAAGCTGCATTGCTTCAGAGACACCATGCACTGTAAGTGTCACACTCACAAATCCCTCTCTAGCAGCTGGTTTGCCAGGAAGCTGTATGAGCTACACTGGCTGTCCCCAGTGCCAATGCATCTCTTAAGCCCCTGGGTCTGGAGCTGATGGTGGATGTGGCCTGCCTGGTAAGTGTTCAGCTTTAACAAGAGCATTGCCAAGGATTTGAATGGCTAAATTTGGTGTAATCTGCTAGGTTTTTTTGAAACTAGCCTTCACTGCCTAAATAAATATACAGGAACTTATGATTTTAGCCCTTACTATTTGAAACAGTAAAAGGAACTAGCTTTTGTGGTTCCTAAATTTGTTTTCCTTTTTACTCAATTATTCTAAGTCTCCAATAAGCCTTAAGGACATCAAGTGAAATCAGGGGCCTAATGGTGTTAGTGATAAAATTTAGAGTTTTTACTGCAAGCTGGGAGAAACATCTTTTCAGCAGATACTGCCGTTAATGTGAGTGGCTGTTTTTAACAGAGGCTGTATCACAGTGCGTTGATGCAACAGAAAGTAAAGCAAAATGTTCTGTACGCTAATAAAGAGCCATTCTGTCTCCAAGAAGCTTTCAAGTTTTTCTGTTCACAAAGTAATTCAGACATACAGTAAATTGCAAATGTATTTATAATTCTTCTGAAAGGCAGCAATTTTTCTTCTGCTGTTTCAGAATTATTTGTGTGCTGTTGGTACCCTCTCTGAATTTTACTCATAGACATATATTTTTAAGGGATATGTTTGCATCTCTAGTCATCAAGTAACAGGACTTACTACTGTGAATTTGGATAGCTTATCAATGGCAGAATCATACTGTGGTGTGTAGATAATAATGTATCCATAGGAGCAATCACTTTGTTCTAGTAATAAGCACTTGCATTTTCCTGATGACAGGCTCTTGCCTTGTCTCTGCTCATCCTCTAAAATGAAAAGTTATTGAATACAGTGGAGTCCACCAGTACTAACTCCATGTTTCTTGAGTTCTGTCTCCTTTTACTCCCAGTTACGAATGGAATATACACTTACCTGGGTGAGCAAAAGGAATAACAGAGTTGTGATTGAGTGGGTTAAAAACTGAAATGCTGTGAGGGTGAGACTAGGAGCTAGGATCCTTGAAATCAGGGGGACACCTGAAACATGGAGTGAGCTGAACTGTGCTGAGCCCTCATGTAGTACAGAGCCCTTTGTAGCCAGGGGGATGGTCCAACTGCAGGAAAGGTGATACAGTGGATAACTGGGACTTGTGCAGTTATGTCTGCCTAGATTTCAAATTACAGTTGTTGTTCACTTACTTGAACATGAGCATTGGAAATTCAGAACCAGAAAATGGATGGAAAACCGGGAGTCTTTATTGATGGCATGGTTCTGGGCCTTACCCTTTGTCTCAGCTCAGATTTGAGTGCTGTGGATCACTAGTGCCTTGCTTTACCTCTGTACTGAGTAGCCTTCAACAACAGCTTAAGATCTGACCCGCTGTCTCTATGTAAAGACTGCCTGTGATTTATAACGTTTTGTGTAATATTTTATTGCCATTCTTACTCTTTTAGAGTGGAAGGACACATAGGTAACTCAAGAATAGAGATACCTCAGACCATGTTACTTGTGCTTTATGGTTGCCTGATGAAGACTTTTAATGCTTCCCTGGATAGTGGAAAGACAAGACACTTTGGTTTATCATCACAGTGGTGCAGTATGTCTTGCATTTAAGCTGCTTAATCTTGCTCTGAGCAGTGGGTTTTTCATTTCAGTGCTCAGGGGGAACATTTTTGGTAATTCTGGAAATTGCAAGAATTCCTCCAAAAGAGTTATTTCAGATAGAAGAAAACATTTTGTTCAGCTTAAAAAGGGAATGTTTCATATTTTTAATTAAAAGAATTGCCTGGTTGACTTTGTTAGATGCTTGCATCTCT
Organism: Mesitornis unicolor; assembly: GCF_000695765.1. Lineage (NCBI taxonomy): Eukaryota > Metazoa > Chordata > Aves > Mesitornithiformes > Mesitornithidae > Mesitornis > Mesitornis unicolor. The sequence continues at coordinate 9 of NW_010200851.1, read as the reverse complement.
TGTGGCTAT
>NW_010200850.1:480-4189 GCF_000695765.1 Mesitornis unicolor | reverse complement strand
TGTTGGGGTACCAAGTGACTCATCCTCCTCCCTTGACCATGTCAATTAAGCAATATCAGATCTTTAGAGCAGATCTTGGTGTAGGCAGCGGTGGATCACAAGGACTGGTGTCCTGGTGGCGTCTCTGCATCTTCAGATCCGGGATGGTAGCTCATCGCGTGGTCCATTTGGCTGATCATCCTGCCTTGATGGCTTTCCATCCTCCAGGCTGTGATTGCACCAGGTTGTGGTCCCTGTGTGTAAATCCCACTTGGAGAAGTGGGTCTGGTAGCAGTGGGCATTCCCAAACCCTACAAGTAACTTCTGTCACCTTCAGGTTACTTTATTGGACTGGACCTCATCAGGTGAAACCCTGCTTTGAGTTGGGAATGGGACCTGATGTGGGGACAGCTTAATTACTATCTTAATTGAAATGGAAACCCCTAATATATGGGGAAGAGAAGAATAAAACACCACTTGAGACGAACCTGCCAGCCTCTAGGTGCGTTTACCGAGGTGTCAGAGCCTGAGGAGAAGGGGAGGAGACCTTGCTGTGACGCTCCTTGAGAGCTTGGTGGTACTGTTTGCCTAAATAAGTTACCCAAATTGCACCTAATTCAGCTTAAGCAATTAAAATGTGCTCCCTCAGGTATGGCGGGGGGTTGTTCTTGCATACCAGTGTCTCTGTGGTATTTTTGGCACTTCTTTACTCCTTGTCATGGGCAGAAAGGTCACAGAATCACAGAATCCCAGACCGTTAGGGATTGGAAGGGACCTCCAAAGCTCACCCAGTCCAATCCCCCTGCCGGAGCAGGAACACCCAGATGAGGTTACACAGGAAGGCGTCCAGGCGGGTTTGGAATGTCTGCAGAGAAGGAGACTCCACGACCTCTCTGGGCAGCCTGGGCCAGGGCTCTGCCACCCTCACTGAGAAGAAGTTTCTTCTCCAATTTCAGTGGAACCTCCTGTGTTCCAGTCTGTGTCCATTACCCCTTGTCCTATCATTGTTTGTCACCGAGAAGAGCCTGGCTCCATCCTCGTGACACTCACCCTTTAAATATTTATAAACATGAATGAGGTCTCCCCTCAGTCTCCTCTTCTGCAAACTAAAGAGCCCCAGCTCCCTCAGCCGCTCCTCAGAAGGGAGATGCTCCACTCCCTTGATCATCTTTGTAGCCCTACGCTGGACTCTCTCCAGCAGTTCCCTGTCCTTCTTGAACTGAGGGGAACCTTTACCACCCGTTGCGTACATCTCCTCAAGCGCTGGAGCATCCTCACTGGCATTGCAGCATCCCTTTCTGTCCCATGGAATAAGAAGTTAAATAAATCAAATAAGTTAAATAGCTGGGGATAGTTGGGGGGCTGCCTTCTGGCTGGGTGGAATCTTCCCATCTTGTGAAGCACAGGCTCAACGTAGCTGAGTTTCCAGGACCATGTTTTGGTGTAACCATTGACCTGGACCACTTCTTTTTGGCTGCACCAGCACTTACTTGGCTCTGTCTTGGCCAAGACTGAAGCATTAAAAGCAGGAGAGCTTTCCCCTCAGTTTTTGGGGCTGTGGAGGACGTTGGGTTGAAGTTGCCTTGTCCTGGAGCAGTCTTTCCTACTCACTCAACCACACGACAAGAGCAAGGCCGCGCCAACGGGCACACCTTATAACACACCGGCTTGCAACTCATTGGCTCCCTCCCTGTCGCAGCCTGACTTCGTTTCAACTCCTCATCGACTTGTTCCCACCACAAAACCACCACAAAACCATGAAGGGCGTCAAAGCATCACCAACCTCCTATGCAAATCGCTAACGGCGCTCGCTCGGCGGCACCTGCAGCGTCTAGACCGGTTCCTGCGCCCACATGCAAACATGTGGGGAGGGAGCTGGGGCCCACGGCCGAGCCCCTGATGCCACTTTTTTGGTAAATCCCTTGGGTTTCATCCCCAAATTATGTATTTCAGCCCTTTGAGGAATAACGCTGCTGCTCTGCTTCGCGTTGGGTTCAATTCGGATTAACTCCTGTTTGAATCGGTTTGAGGTGTGAGCGCAGGGGCGCCGGGGTATTTCTCCAGCATCATTTTGTAACAGCAGGCACTGTTAGGGGGTTTTCTCCTGCGCTTGCTTGGTGCCATTTGCATCTCTGGGGGAGGACGGGATGTCCCAGAAACTGTCCCTGTGCTGGGGTTGGGGTGGTGACATCCAGCTCAATATCTACAACGCTTTCCCTTCGGGTGCTGGTCACTGCTCCATAGAGGTCCTATGGCTTAGGATTGATTGATTCTCACTTTTTAAAGATCTCCCTTAATTTTTCTCGCCCCGATTGAGCCTTTCTTGCTCTGAGTGTTCCTCCTTACACACCTCCCTCTTGCCTCTCTGTGTCCCTACTTTTAGAGATGCCCATGGTAAGTTTTTCAACTAGGTATGTATGTAGGTGATCACACTGCGCTGGCATCCCCAAAAATGAGCCAAAAATGACATCTTGTCCCCGTGCCACATCACCAGCGAGTCAGTGCGCCTTTGCTCAGAGACAGTGAGCTTGATAGGTGGCTTGAATGACCTAATTTTGGACCAGTTTTGTTAGATTTTGGCTAAGTCTGTTGTCTTAGCGCTGTCGGAGGCACAAGGGGTTGGAGGGCGTCCCAGCTGGGCTGGAAATTGGGTAGGTATGAAATAAATGGGACACTTCTTGTATGGTAAGAAGGAAACCAGCGCCGTTCTGGGGTCCTGGGTGCCTCTGCCTGGGTTTTCACCCAGTGCCGAACTGGTGGGTGCCAAAATAGGGGTGGGCACAGCCGTCCCTCAGGTTTCGGCCGGAGGTCTCTCTATCTTTGAAGCAGGTGATGGACCACAAACCTCAGCGGTGATAATTCACCGCAGTTGGGGTATTTTGGAGGGGTTAATTTAGTTAAAAAACAGTTTTGGCCTCTCCTGCAAGGAGCGCTGAGTTACGGGGAGAGGAAGGGGGTGCCGAAAATTCGCTTTCTCTCAAAATAAACTGAGTGGGGGCTCTGGGTTCAGCATCACTTTATGTACCACTGGCGTCTCCAACGCATCCTCTTGCAAATATTTACACGCTTGCATGCAGAGTGTATTGGTCCTCCATGGCATTTACATCAAGGTCGGGTTTCTGCCCATCCTGGTCAACCACGGCAAGCGTTTTTGGGAGTATTTTCCTCCCGCTCCATTTATTTTGGGTGGTTTTCTACTCATCTCTGAAGCTCCCCTGTTGTCGCAGACCAAGTCCTTGCTCCATCCCTGGTTTATACGACTGGAGATGCTGTGCTGGGTTTTCCATCCTCATTTTTGAGGAGCTCAGACGCATGAAACCTTCACTTTCCCTCTGCTGAAAAGCATGGGCTGTCTTCTTTCCCCAAATGCCTCCCCATCATCTATTTTTCAATCTCTTCAAGGAAATCTTTGACCTCACTGAGGCTTTCTATGGCTTGATACCACTGAATTATAAGGTTTTAGGTGGTTTAATGGCTGCAGAACAGAAGATATTTGCACAGTGTTTGTGTAAGCTTCTGGTTTAGGTACCACGGGAAGGATGTCTGAAAATTTAAAAGAAAATTTAAAATAAATCTAATAGAAAAATAACATAAACCAAAAATTACTCAGACCAAAACTTATTCGGATCAAACCCTTGCCTGCAAAGGCACGAACGCTGCAAGAAAATACAGAAGCTGCTATTGGTTTTAGCTTTTGGAGTCCCAGATAAGCCCACCGATCGACGTGAGG
>NW_010200850.1:0-449 GCF_000695765.1 Mesitornis unicolor | reverse complement strand
TTCCGAATTACTGGCACCCAGGAAGTGGCTTGCTTAAACATAGTGGCAGGCTGGATCCTCGCCTTCCTTCTCCCTTTTCAGAATCACTCTGCATGAATATTATCTGCCCGCGACAGCCGCGAGCTTTTCCTTCCTGAGCAAACGCTGCGGTATTTATCAATGTATGTGCATTACTCATACGTCAAAACCACCGCGACCGCTGCCAGGACCATTCAGAAACTCGGGGATTACGGCATTTCGGTTGAGTTCTCATTTCTTGCTGTGTCCAAATCTATTTCGTCTTCCCTGCCCGGAGCAGAAACCCAAGGACTGGCCGGGCAGATGCGATGCTGATCTGGTTTTGATGATGTGGGGATTCACCAAACTGCCCTGGGGAAACCCAAATCATCGCTTCAGAGCCAGAGCCGGGCCTTGCTGTGGTTGTGGTAGATGGAGCAAAGTCCAGCTGG
>NW_010200849.1:0-22786 GCF_000695765.1 Mesitornis unicolor | reverse complement strand
TCTGTGATTCTGTGATTCTGTGATTCTTTAGACTGCCTGACTGTCTCCTGTGGACAGAGCCTGGTGTAGGACATGCCCTGAAGGAGGAAATTCTCCTTTAGACTGCAGAATATCAGTAACAGCCCTGATTTAGACCTGCTAGGCACAACAGAGGTGTCACCTTTGCTCATTGCTCCAGCTCAGTCCAGATGTTGCACATTCAGCTGAACTCTACACAAACAGGAGAAGAGCTCAGTCTGCAGTTGATCCTGGCTGTCCCCAGCAGCCACCAAGGTCCCCTCCGAGCAGAGAGGGTCTCCCATGCTGATTTTTCTCCTCATAGTCTTCCATTGTCTGCCAACTTGGAGGTTAAATATTCTGCTTGCTTTCTGTTTCTCAGATGCCTGTCATGTGTGATAGGGAGCCTGTTTCAGGCAAGCTGTCTCACTTTTAACAGTAAACTCTCTGTGGCCCTTACAAGAGTGCTGGGAAAGATCCAATTCAGTTTTTTGTAGTTCACCTGACCTTAAGTGGCTCATCAGATCAATATGGGTGAAGGCAGCCCAGCTCCCATACCCAGTGGCACCCAAGGGGACAGGGAGCCAGTGGAGGTCACTCCAGCTGGCTGGTGGTGTGGTACATCCCCAGCAGACTGAAGGTGGGCCCAGCCGAAGCAGGGCTCTTGGCTGCTCTGGCAGTCGAATGCAGAGTTTGTTATTGTAATAGAGATTGTTTTCTCTGCAACAGGGGGGGGATCTCTGTGTGTGCGGGTATAAGCTCGATTGCCCAAAGTCACACTACCAAGTTAGTCATCACAGCTACCATGGAGTTTAAGTTCAAGGGAGCAATGAGTGATTCATTCCACCTGGCACTACATACAGCGAGTAAATATTTCCTGCACCCAACCCAGACACCAGCCAGGCATCAGGCTGTCTGAGTATGAGCAGACATACAAATGACAAATATGTGGAGGAGCAGAAGCTGGGAAATAAAGATGAGAATGTATTTTTCACTCTGAGGTTAGCACATTTGCCCTGAACACAATCCCAAAACCTAATGAATCAGAAAGTGTAATTGTTACATAGACTAATTTCAAAACAGTACTACTCATTAAAGATTAAGGGAAAGAAAAGGAACATGGGGTTCAGACCTTTTATTCACATTTTGTCATATTAGCTCCTCATTGGTAATCTTTTTATGTTCACATTTATTCAATTCTTCATTCACAGGATTCTGTCAGGGCTCTCTAATATGTGCCAAGTACAAGCTTCATTAACTGAGTTATCTTTCAGCTCTGCTTTATCTGTGGTTAACAAGCCAGTGTTAGTCAATGACATTTTAATGTTAAAAAACAAACAAAAAAAGCAACACAAAGGCAACTTGATTCCTATTGGTGTTTTTCGCAATCAGATTTCCAGTGTTTCATTACACTTGAGTACTGACATATTTCATGTTTGACACCCTTTGGAGACCCATTAGAGAAAATGAGGCTTACAGGGGCATTCATTAAGTTCTGATCTATTTAGACTCGCACAGTGCCAGCTTCTAGAGATGCTGAATTTTATCTCTGGGACTCTGTTTCGTTGGCACCTGGTGTCTAAGACTGGGAGGGCTCCTTTGCTATTGACAGATCCCTTTGCTATCCCTTCGAGGCAACATAAACATCACATAAACAGTGCTGCTTGACTCTGGGGACTGTTACACGTTTGGAGGGGCAGGGGGAAGGTGTTTTACAAGGTGTTTGGTTTATTCCTCAGTACTTTGTCAGCTTAGCTGCTTCTTTTGAATAGCACGTGCCAGGTTTTTCATTCCAGCAAGCAGAGAGGGAATGGCAAACTCCGTCTCTTTTGGAAACCCAAGAGGAAAAACTGCAAGAAGGAAAATGTTGAAATTTATCTCTTTTTGGGTAAGCCCAGATAACTTACAAACAGTCACAGTTAGCCATTTGATAGTTGCTTGAGAAAGGTCTTGGGGAGCATAGTACAATTTGTGCAGAGCCCACCATGTCCTGCTTCTTTATAAACTCTTCTGAATTCCTGTGTTGGTGGTGTCCCAATAAGGACTTGCTGTTCGATGTAGAAAGCTGTATCTGACTCCCCCTGTATCCTACCTATGTGATGGGATCTGCAAAAATTCAGTACTACCTAAACAGCTATAGATATGTGTATATTTATATGTATAAATGTACATTCAGCCTCTATGTATCATATATAGCAGGATAATCAGAGCATCTTCCCGCTGCGTAAGATTCACGCACTTAGATCACATCAGAGAGCCACTGCAGCCAGCATTAGGGTTCTCTTTCCTGTGGGAAAATATAACCGCACACTTTATAGCACTCAAACATTGTGGAACATGTTATAAATAAGATATTCAAATAAGGGGACAGTTGCAGTTTTAGGAAATCAAGAAAGAATTAACTTTGTGGGATTGCCTCATCCTTTGCAAATCCCATAGGATCTTTGGTGACCACAGAGGGTAAAAGTCTCAACAGTTTTGTCGCATCAAGAAATTCTGCACAGCTGCTCAGCAGGAAGATTTTGTAGCTTGTGCTTTCATCTACACCTTTTTTCTAATGTTCCTGAACTTGAGAAGAAGAAGAAAAAATAGATAGTAAGGCAAGGGAAATAGTTGCTAATCCTTGTCAAGGTATATTAAATTCAGTAATGCTCAGACATGACATAAGTGTTCAGAATTTGTATACGAATAAAATTAAAAATATTCTGGGAGGAAAAGCTACCTAAATGTCAGAAAAAGAAATATAAGCTATAAAATCCTGTAAAAATTGCCAAGACCAGAATAAGATAGATGTGCTGTCTTTACTTAGCGAAGAAATCGCAGAGGGTATGCAAATAGAGAATGAAAATGACAGATTTTTACTTGATTCGAAAGCATTATCCATAATAGCATCTGCAATGTGTCTGAGATAATAGGGTGTAAATTGGAATTTACATAACAGATCTTTGGATATAGGCTCTGACTCAGAGTCTGAAAATGGTGTTTCCAATAGGGAAAGTCAACCGATAGCAGAACTTCACACACCACCTATTGCCTGTTCCAGGATTCACCCATTTGCCCTCCTTTACTGTTTGCACACGGTATTAATCTCAGGCATCGGTTGTAATGAAAACTTGAATAACTGCTCTTGGAAACCTTGGGTATGTTGCTGCTGATTAGACAAGTCATCTTCTCTGGGATGAATTAAGTTCTTGTGAACAGCGATAGACTGGCAGCCCTAGAAGCTGGAAATCCTCTATTTGCGTTCATCTCCCTCAGCCTGAAATTAATCAACTGCTCCCATCTCCCTTCGTCTGCAAGCAGCCATGTTATGGAGACTGCGTTTTTTGGTGCCGATTTTCCCATCTTCCTTCTGCCTCTCAGCAAAGGAAGCTGACCAAGCATGGCTGCTCTCAATTGAGTGGGAAAATGAGTCACGTATTAATGACTTACAACATAAACCTACTGGAATCAGGGAGGAATAAGTTTCCTGTGTCCCATGTCCTGTATGCTGAACTGTCAGTCTCCCTCCAGTTCCATCAAGTAGTTGAGTTTTTCTTCGTTTCCGGAAAACATGTGAAAATATCTTAATGAAATACTTAATTAAAAATATTGATACTTAATTAAAAAGTATACTTTAATTATATCTATTAATATAATGTATATACTATATATATAGTGTGTATATGTATATACTTTATATATAAAGTATATTAAAAGTACTTTAATTAATAATTAAAAAGCCCTAAAAATCCCAATATAATCAGCACTAGGTTGATCTTTCCTAAATGTTGGCCTCCCTTAGACTCTTGCCGAACAAATACTTGGAGTTTTACTCAAAGTAGCCGTATCGCTGATCTTTACTTCTTCCTTCACCATATGTTATTTCATTTTCCTGGCACCTGAGTTTTTGTGCCACATGCATTTTTCACTTTCTTTGAACACAGCTCCAACAATACAAGCTATTGGATTTTCTTAAATTGTATCGCCCTGACACAGTTTTATGGCTTTCTCTAAACTCAGTCTATGATTAAATGTATTCTCAGTCTTCTTGTTGGCTTAACTACTGAAAGTTCTCAGGCAAAACAGGCTGAACAAACTTCTCTGGGAGCTGTATATCCATCGCAAAATTGCTCTAAAGTGTTATCTATCCAGCCTGGTTGTATTTTTCGTGCTTTATCACAAATCAGTGTCACAGATGGATTGCGGTTTGCAACCTGCAGTTGTTCATCGGAGGTAACTTGGCTGTCAGGGCAGCCTTTTTGCAGCGCTTTAAGCTTTCATAACTTTTCTGCATGAAACAGAACTATTTTTCTAGCTGGCTGGGGGATCAATGCATGTGTCATTAGAGCCTATGGAACAAGTCTATGTTACCCTTTTGAGTTTGATTTAAGCTATGTGGCATCCCAGCCTTCATACTTTTCAGGAGTGCCTGCACCGAAATGGGTGCATTATGGAATGCCTCAAAGCCCGAACCTTAAAACATATTTCACTTACGTTTTAGATCATCCTCCAAATCTTCAGAATCACTCAAGACTCAGAACTCCGCCGCCTCCGATATCACACGCGCACACCCCAAATCAGCATCACGCGGCCTCCATCAATTCCCTGAACAGGGGGAACTTCACCCCCCGCAGCAACCCCAGCCCAGCCCCTACGGACCACTCTCTGTCCGGAGAACAACCGGCCAGCACGCAAGAGCCAGCCCATGCTCAGGACAACTGGTTACTTAACAGTAACATCCCTCTGGAGACCAGGTAGGGCATTTTCTTCAGTACTTCACCGTGTTCTGACTGTGCGCGTTAATAACGTTATGGAAAACACACACACCTGTATAGCTAACCCTTCAGTTTGCAAATTGGTGTTTGTCTTAAGTATTTTGAGTTGTGTTTAGTATACCTTGTGTCTTTTTGTTTGAACTAGGAGGAGAGGAAATCGCTCTTCTTTCATAAAATAAGAACAACTGTCTTTAACAGCTGCTTATAAGGTTATTTTCTTCATTTAAAATTGGATTCAGGATCATAGATTAAAATGTTCTTGGTTTTCTTTCTTTTCTTTTCCTTTAGTGTCTTTTCTTCCTATGTGGTAGGATAAATCAATAGCCTATTTAAGAAACTGAAATCAGTCAATATATTGAAAAGATTTAGCCTTCTAGCTGTGCCTCATCAAGCAGATACTTCTGCAGTATATCATTAAGGAAAGGTTGATCCTGTTTTACCTAATGAGGAGAGGTCAGCTGCTGCATTTTACTCTCCTACAACATTGCTCCAGCAAGCATGAAGCTCTGGATAGCAGGGCATCAGTCAATTAGTGATGTTTCCATTTAGCATTTAAATTCTCTTCCACCTATACAACACAGGAAGGGTGTGAAAAGAGGGCACTGTGTCCTTCTAGTTCACAGCTTTGTTTAGGTTCTGTGTAGGTTCTGGAAAAGGGAGTCTTCTCAAAACAAGAAGAAAGATTTTAGACAGCAAAAACCCCATCTACTCACTGAAAACTGAGCCAGGGGCCTCATTGGTTATGTCACTGCCTGTGGAAATCTCATTGAGATCAGTGGTAGCTGTGTCTGCATCCTGGGACAAAATGTACCCGGTTTTGCCAGCTTCTGCTAGGAAAATGGTTTTTAAAAATGAATGCATCTGTCGATCTTTTTTGAGGATGAGCTGTGTCTGCTGGCCCTCGGAAACTTCCAAAACAGACCTCAATCTAACATTTTATGGCATTTAAGGATAATTAATTTCTCTGTGACTGCCTGATTAAAAAGACCCAAGCAAGACGCTGGATCCAAAAGATTAAGAGAAAATTATAAGCAAGTGCTGCAAGTGTGATTTGGCAGCAGTTTCAGTAATTATATTGTGTTGCTAATTCTTGAGCATATATAGCAGTGACTTACTTTTTTTGCTATTTCTTTTGAAAAAAAAAGGACAAAAAAATACATTAATAAATACATGGACCCCACTCCTGAAGCCCTTTTGTGAATAATCCTCTATAATTCTGGAGGAAGCTCTGTCCATTTTTCCAAACCAGGCTGTGAATTTTTGGAGAAGAGATAAGATACTGTTTTTTTAATAGTTCCAAGACATCCTCACATCTGACCAGAGTCTCTCAGAGTCTCATCACCTTACGATTCAGAAGGAGCATCCCTGCTGCCAGATCAGTGGAGGAATGGCAGAGATAAAAGGTTTTTGCTGAAAACATCCTGCCCCAAATCGTCCAGTTCCGCTGGCAATCAGAGAGGGAGATGGAGAGACAACCCCATCACATCTTAACACCTACAGGAAACCATAGGCAGAACAATTATCTGGCTAGTCCCGGGCTGCTCATGTTAATTTGTAAATGAGTGCACCCTTGAAGACTGTTCTCCTTTCTTGTCCATGAAATCATTGTGGATGGAACATTTTCAAGATCTCAAGCAGACTATTTGAGGTGACACTTGGGTTGATTGCATTATTGCTGTTAACCAGACTGAATATTGGAGGTCTACCTGTGTGAAGAGAGCCTTCTGCATCATTTGGTGATTTCACTTGCATCACGAATCAGCTACGTTTGTAACTGATCCTGAATTTCACCATGTTATTGATTAGGTAGAAAACAGGTCATTTCAAGATCGATATTGTGGCTTTTGACACACTGGTTGGAATGGCATCATTTTGCCCGGTGTCCCTTCAAACTACGAATGTGTTGGAAAAGAATGTGTAATGCTATGTCACAGGAAAGGAGCACATTTACAGAGCGCGACTGATGGACTTTTGCTCCTCCACTGACCAACATGAAGAAAATAAAATGTGTTATAATGGTGTCATCATGCAAAGGGGCTGTACTGTGTAGTAGATCTGTGACAAATCTCCACTCTCTGCTCTTCCAACATGCAGAGATCTTCCATTGCCTTGGGTGGGAATCCTGTAGACAGAAGAGACCAGGCTTCAGAGCTGTTTAGCAAACTTGGATGCCCAATTCTACCTCTTCTATGAAGTTGACCTTCCCCACTGCAAAGGTTTTTAGAACTCCAACTAAAAGAATAAAATGTCCAATATGTAAAAATAAAAGAAATCCTGGCCAAGAGACATTAATCCAAGAATTAAGGCCTTTGAAGTACAGCAATAGGAGATTATAGTAATCTCATGTCAAAAACTGAATTGTATTCTGTTGAATATCCATTTTTTAAAAATCCCCTATTAGTCAACAGAGAGAGAAAACATGAAGAAAAAGCTACATCCTTTAAATAGAGATTGTCACAAGCTGTGAAACGTGCCTGCAGTTATAGATTTTAGGCAACCCAGAGTTTGAAGAGGTCTGATTTTGACTACCATGGACTCCAGGCATTTTTCAGAATTGGGAATTTAGGATGGTTTGTCACTGCCTGGAAATGTCCATACTGCAATGCAAAGGGAAGCAGAGAAATGTAGCACAATTGTACCGCTGGCACAAAAAGCATATCCTATATCTGACAACTTTACATATTGCAAGAGGAAGAGCCCCTCCTCTTCTCTCCCTTCTTTTCATTAGTTTCCCTTTACTCCCTTTTCTCTGTTTCTCCTTCCTCTTTTCTCCCTATCTGCTCCCCTTTTTTGTTGCTTTAAAAGCAATATAGTGTCAAGGTTGTGATGAGAAGATCTTTGCTCAGCAGTCACTCCTGACAGGTAAGTCAGTTCCCCCCTTATTAACTCCTCACTATTCCTTCCTCTGTGGCCTGTTCCTTTACATTTGACCTTGCAGGAGCAAATAAATGCTGGCTAGATGGACATTGGGTTGACAAACCAGCAGCTTTCAGGAGACTTCCATTCCCAGGAAATTTCGTGTGGTAATCACGTAAGGTCAGACTCTGCCACCGCAGCTCCTAACGAGAGTGTTTTGTAACGAGACAGCTTGGCACAGGGAATGTCCAGGGGAGCGGACTCTGTCCAGCCTTCCGTGAGGAGCAGAGTTGGTCACGCGTTGGTGACCTCGGTGACCCGGCCACCTCTGTTACCGATGCATTACAAGATTATATAACCCTGCCCTCTCCTGTTTTATCGACAACTCCCAACTGAAATTCATGGAATCAATTTGACATGGATTTTAACGACTGATGAACTTTTATCGATTGGTGTGTTGCTAGATGCCTTGCCTCTTACCCATTAAATGCTCTGTGCATGCCCATACGTTGCTGCTTTTTGCATTTAATTCAACATCCAACCTTTCCTGCATTCCCAGGGAATGCGAGGAAGCCGCCAACACTTGGGGATGGATTGATGTCTCAAGTGCCATGGCACACAGTTCATGCATGTCGATCCACTTTACTCCAAAACTATGAATAGGGGTCACTTTACTTTCATTCAGCTCAATTAGTAGATCTGTTCTGTCAGAGCAGCACAGAAGCCTCCAAAAGCAGTGAGTTGAGCTAAACAAGCGCTGGCATTAGCAGCAGGAAGAGGAGGAAGTAGAAATTAAAAATTAAGGTAGAGGACCTTTCAGAAGAGACAGTATCAAGGTTTGTATAAGGTGACAGAACTGGTTTCTCTGGTACAGCACGTTACCTGAATCCAGTTTCTTTGGCAGAGGAGTTCTCCTTTGAATTCACATCATGTCACTTATATCCTGTAAGCACTTAATCCTGCATAAGTGATAAAGTGTCACGATGCTGTTACATTCTTTTTGCTCGTTTTGGCCAGGGAATTTTTTCACATTCAGGCTTGGATTCTGTTTTGATGCTGAAAACAGACATGGGCAAACTCAGGACTGTTTTGTTTTAAAAAAGATGGGAAGAATGTTCTTTTGCCAGGTCTTGAGACACAAGCCTGAAGGTGAGAAAGACACAATCTGTTCCCAGCTGTGCCTCTGACTTAATGCTTTATGTTCCTGCTCTTCTCCTCAAAAACTACAAAGCGGTTTAGCATATATAGGTCAAAATGTGACTCATCAAAGTCGATGCTGAGGAGGCCAGATACTGCAAAATATCACTGTTCTGTGCAAAGGCAAAACCAGGCTTCTTCATGTGCAGGCCCTAAGCATCTCGCCTCTTGCCTGCATTATGCAGATTACAGTCAGCACTCTGATATTGGAATTTGGGTTACAGCACAACCTTTTTCCAGCTTCTATCTGTTTATCACTTTTATTTGGAATACTCATACTGAGCAAAACTTGCATTTTGAATCTTCTAAATAGCAAGTTAGTGTTCCATGAAGGAAAATAAGTGAATCAAACTTGTAATTAAGTGTTGTCAAAAGCAAAACTGAAATGTAAGCAAAGGAGTGACAGATTTTTGCTGGAGATCCATGAGGATGTTAGATGGATCTGTGCTCCCAAGATACTGGCCATGGTGAGATACAGATACTGTGTGGTGCCTTGGAAAGTAACAGTAACACAGATGCAGTGCCTGTGCTGGATGGAAATCCAGTCTTTTGATCCAGCAGTTCAGAAGGTTTCAGTGTTGCTGGCAATAAATAATGTGAAATGAGCAAAGACATCGACTTTTTTCATACATGCACATGGGCATGCGTGCTTATATGTGTGTATATGCATATATATAGTGTTTATAGAAAGAAGTGAACATTCTTAAAAGCTATATATGTATATGTGTAGCATCTTATACATATAAATATATGGTCCATCATTCTAATTCCATGCACAACTGCACTATAACCATTGTGGTTTATAAGATCACACTTCATATATGCATGACTCACTGGCTTCATTCATGTTTCCATATGTATGTAGAAACATAGCAAAGCAGACATTCCTAGAGACATTGCAGGACAACCTCATTGAGATGGACATTCTCACCTCCTCCCGACATGACGGTGCTTACAATGATGGGTATGTGACACTTACGTGGTCTTCCTGTTTATTGTACAGTCATTATGATCCTTGCATGAAAGCATTTGGTCATTTTAATGATGTTTAAGGGCAACACCATTGCTGGCCTCTTCCAAGATGGTTTGAGAAAAAATGAGGTTCTGGAGCTTGGAGCACTGTGTCCTGTACATATTAATGGCAGATTCATTAATATGCTAGTGAGCCACAGCATGCCTTTTGGTTTTTTTCCCTCCCTTCTTGTTTTGAAAGTAACTTCATTAATAAGAAGTACCTACAGCAATTTTAAGTCCCATATAAATTAAGATTATTCTAATTTTCATAAAAATCTAAAACCATTATTGTGCTGGCAGCCTGATTTTTCATTGTTAAACTGAAATTTTCCACATACTTTATCTTACAAGCTCACTACTATTGGTATATGTAAGCCAGCCCTTTGATTTTGACTTAACCACCCATTCTGGCATCTTTGCCTAACTTTTGAACACTTAAAGTTATAAGCAGCTTTTTAACTTGACATTTAGTGCCAGAACTGTTGACCTTGAGTTAGCAGTTTCTAATTCGGTAGCCATCGTTAACTGAAGAGCTAATTGGTGTACTTGAACACTGCAGGTACCTCTTTACTCAGAACAGATACATCTGTGTCTAAATACTTTCCAAAAAACAGGGTAGTATCTAACTCTTTGTAAAAGTGAGTGTTTTGATGTAGAGCATTAGTAGAAATAAGGAATCTTTCTGTAATGCTCAGCAGTAATGCTTAGAGTACCAAAAATTATTATTATTATGGCTGTAATAGTACAAACAACTATTTTTGGGAATTACGTGTTACTTTATACTGCATGAATCAGTGGCTTTTCTGCATGGTGATGTTTGTGCATGTGGCATTTCCCTCTGTGACTGCACGAGTGACTTCAAGGGGAAAAACAGAGTCACGTCTTCATCTGGTGTAATCCACTGGCTTGACTGACTCCCATGGACCCATGCTGATTGCATTTATGCTGGCTGCAAATCTGGCCCCATAAGCCATGGCAGAAGGTGCTAACTGCACTGGGGCAGTTTCTCAGTCCTGACATTTTTGTTTTACATCAGCATGGTGATAGATGAGTCAGATCCGTTTCCCAAATATCATTCCCGGAATCTGAATGCCTTGTACTTCATGATGTCCCACCAAAATTAGGTTTTTCATTTAGGCTTCTCATGGAGAGGACTCCCATTGGGACATTTCATTTCAGGAACTCATGGACTGCAGTGGGTTCTTTTTGCACTGACTTCCATGAGTCTCACTCAGGGTCCTCATAGGCTGGCTCTCAGGCTGCGTTTGTAGTAACGGGCAAAATATGGTGCCTCCCAATGTGTCACTGGACAGGAAATGCTGTTACCTTTGACAGTAATTCACACTTTTTAAAGGTAGGCATCACACTGAGGTGCTCTGGACTGCTTTCTGTAAGCAGGTGCCTCTCCCCACTGGCGATATGCAGCACTTGAATTCTGGACTTTGATGCGTTTAGCCGTGCCATTGTCCAACACTTAAATTTGCCAGGCAGGGACAGTGTGAATATTCCCCTCTGTGACAATTTGGGTGCTATGGAATGGCTTAAGCTCTCTTTTCCCATCTCCATTCACCGATGCCATACAAAAAACGCTCTCATGCAGTGATCAATGAATTGGTAAACACCCTCCCTTCCTTAATCCAACCCACGCTCCTCTTCAGTCTCCGTAGGGCGTTTCTGTGGGAGCGTGAGCAGGCCCCCGGTGCTGCCCATGCCACCAGTCTGTCGTAGCTGTGCTTGAGGTATTCATCTCACTCTGACGCCAGCTCTTCCACAGAGTGGACTCCTGCCCTTGAAGAGTTCTCTGTGGCACTGTTGGCATTGTGGATTTTCTTTTTGTTTCGTTTTCCTTTACTCTGTGTGACTTGCCTTTGATTTTTATTCTTCTCTTTCGTGCATGCCATCCATGTCCGTAGCCAGCATTGTGTGGAGCTGCTTTCCTCGTCCCGGCAGCAGTCGCCATCCTCCCACCCCACGTCCTCCTCGGCTTCCATCGGTGTGAGGAGTCACTTGCTCTTGGTCTTTCTTCCCTCAGGCACTTCCTGTTCAAACCTGGAGGCACCTCTCCCCTTTTTTGTACCACGTCGCCGGGATACCCCTTGACGTCCAGCACTGTGTACTCACCTCCCCCTAGGCCCCTCCCCAGAAGTACCTTCTCTAGGCCTGCCTTTAACCTGAAGAAGCCCTATAAGTACTGTAACTGGAAATGCGCTGCCCTGAGTGCCATTGTCATCTCAGTCACGCTGGTGATCCTGCTGGCGTACTTCATAGGTAAGCTTATTTCTGTTTAGTTTTTTTTTTAATGCTTTTCTTTCATTTCTCTACAAACTCACACATAATGCTAATGTTTGGGAACCGGAGGGTCAGGATCGTGGTACAAAGAAATAAGGCCTCTGTTAACTTGATTGTGGTTGCAGTGGTATGGTAGGGAGCCTAACACATGTCCTAGAGGCAGAAAAGCTTAGTAAAACATGAGTCTGACATTGTGTTCCTTTTAATGGCATGGATAGTTTACTTTCTGTAGAGAAAAATGTACCTGGAGTGAGAAAAAGCCATCAGGTTTTCTCAAAGAAGCCCATTAAAACAGGCAATGAGGTCCATGTCCCAGTCGCAGTCACATCCAGGTTTGTGGGAGTTCTCTGCTGTTGACTTTGATGGGAGCAGGATCTGAACCAAAATCCTGACACAGAAAAATATGGATTTATTCTGTCTTTTGGTGGCACATCCTAGCCATTTAACCATGGATATTGAAGCTAACAAGGGGACCCAGAGGATGGGGAAGGACTGAGTTAAGATCGTGGTCCAACAGGGCCTTCTCTGAGGATGGGAGTTGGGGAAATTTGCTGCTCAGGTGGAGCAGCCATGGATTTTTCTTGCACTGTGCATAATCTGAATTTCTTTGTTTTATAAAAGTTGTCATTCTACAGTGCAAAATAAAAAAAGTTCTCAGTGTTTGTTGCAAAAGTAATTGAAATGTTAGCAGTGAAAATTGTATTTTCCAGTCTGTAAGGTTGGGGTGTTACTGTTACTTTTTCTTCAGCTAGATTTCATATTTGTTTTATAAATGTCTTACAAAGGTTCATTCCAAGGCTCTCATTTTAAACTGTCAGTGGTGCAAACTCTAGCTGTCAGACACTTACAGATGTGATCATAGGTAAAAAAGCCGATTTCTCATGGCACAAATGAGTCTCTTTGATTTTGCTGTGACTTCCTGTACACTAATGATCTATAAAAGGTTGTGGTTAGAATTACAAATCTTAGCCTGGATCGAAAGATTTTTGCTTTCATTTCACATGAGTATAATTAGCACTACCACAAAGGATTGCTTTTACTGTGTTCCTTTAATGTACACTTCTTTAATGACTGATATTTTTCCACGTCTGCCTTGCATCATACTCTGGTCACTTTTAGGCCTCCTGTAAGAGGAGCAGGAATGATTAATTAACCAGCATTAAATCAGCAGCAGTTTGATGAAATATGCAGTCAATTTTCATCATTTGCTACGTACATTTGGACTCGCCTTTCTCATTTGTCTGGTATTCTCCTTGTGCCCCGAACATGGTTCCTTTGGACATTATCTCAGTGAGGTGTCGTTATAACTCCCAACAGCGGTGCCTGTTCGTTCTGACGGAGGACGTGCGTGCCGTTTGATGGATTGGGAAGAGTTTGGTTTGTCTCTCAGTATTCTCCAATGCAAAACCCTTTTTTCAGATGGCTGAGCAGATCAGGCTCCTGTTTAAACTCTCAGTTAATATGGTGAAAAGATGGGTCCGTGGAGTCCTCTCCCAGCTTCTTTTCCCCATTCAGGGGAACTCTGTGGCGTTTCCCAGGCTCCACGCGTGGCTGGCGAGAAGCCAAAGATGCTGATCAGGTTGAACTGCTGTAATTATGGGTCATAATTACTAACTTCTAAAGGAACTATCAATTATTAAAAATCAAATTCAATGGTTCAGCTCAGCATAAACATATTTAGCAAAGATTGTCTCCACCAGACCCAGTGTTCTAATCAGCA
The DNA here is from genome assembly GCF_000695765.1 of Mesitornis unicolor. Lineage (NCBI taxonomy): Eukaryota > Metazoa > Chordata > Aves > Mesitornithiformes > Mesitornithidae > Mesitornis > Mesitornis unicolor. The sequence continues at coordinate 8,956 of NW_010200849.1, read as the reverse complement.
AGCAAAAAGGCAGATATTTAATTAGATTTTGATGAAAAATTGTGTTTAATTTCAAGTATAATCAATTATTAATTACTGTAATGAGTGACTCTGGCGGGGTTTACTAATTAACTCATTTAAAAATTATGAATAACCTTTTCATTTGTAATTATTTTCTACATCCTGTCAAGTTGCAGACGAGAATTGTATCACCTAACCCAAAAGAAAAAAAATGAATCAGGGAGTCAAAATGTTTGTACTTTCACTAAGTGAAGCCGAGACATTTTGCATTCAGATAAAAACTACGCAGTTCTTAACAGGAACTTGCTCTTTCTCTGAAATAGCCTGGTCTGTTTGCAAAACAAATTACTGTTTTTCCCCCAGGTTTTGTTTCTTTTCCCCCCTTAGATTTGCATAGTTGCGTTTTCTTACAGATCCCATTCCTCACTTAAGCAGTATCTTGCTCTTTTCGATGCCGTGGGGACTATTTGAGTGGTCAGGTATAACTTAATCATGAGTAAGAAGGTCTAAACCATATGACAGCTCAAGAGTGTGGGGAACTTGGCTACTTTCCATCTGCTCTTGTTAGTTAAAACAGCCATAGAAGTTATCTTTCTAATGACCGTTTTCATCCTCCAAAGCAAACTGAGGTCATTGGAAAGACTCCCTTTTAAGTGAATGGACTTTGGATCAGGTCCCATGGCAGTGGCTTGGCATCTACCCTGTTTTTTTATACACTGATCGATTAATGGAAATACTTCAGAGTAATGTCTAGGCCTTCAGAATGCTCTTCACAGCATCAGGCACGTCACAGTCCTCCGTTTAAATATTAAACACTACCCATCGCTGACCTCGCCCACCAAGTGTGTGGAGCTACAGGCACCAGGAGAGCCATGAGGGACTCTGCTATTGCTAATGCTTTTTGTGTGACAGATGCTCAGACCCAGCTTTGATGGGCAACCATCTGAGGCAGGCAGAGCTGCATGGAAACAACAAAGCACTGGGTCATTTCTGAAGTTCTTCACTGAAGACTTCTTAAATTCATCTGAAGTGCTTGTTAAATCAATTGTTTCAAGCTAAAAGACAGAATTTCTGTTGTTTTAGGCAAGCCTTTATGGTATTTAACAGTCTGAGGTTCATTTATCTTGCTGCGCTTTGTCAGAGAAGAGGAGAGGAGGCATAAATAGAAGTCCATGGCAGCCAAACGGCTGGCGTCGTGTGTCAACACGGTGATCAAGCTGAAGGTTTTACAGGGCTGAGTCACTGGTCTGGAGAGATAATGACAAACAAAATATAACAGGGTGTATTAAGCGCCAGAAGCTGGTTTTCATTTGAATTAACCAGCTTTTGATTGACTTGTTGCCACCTTTTCAAATATTCAGAGACACTGGCAGCAGCGACAATGCGTGTCAAAGTTTTGCACTCGCACAGCTTATGCAAATCTGGAGAGCTCCGCAGCAGCTTTCTCGTGGGGTGAGGACACCAAAGAGAAAAGCAGTGGCAGATCGGGACTGAAATGGCAGGAAAGGCACTGCTGGAACCAGGGAAATGAAGGGCCTCTTTAAGCAGCTTGTAACTAACCTGCAAATTTGCTGTTCAGGGAGGTTGTGAACAGATTCTGCTTTAAAATTAAAATTTCCCATTTTAGGATTGTCCATTCGATTGACAGCTGGACAAGGAAAATGTTCGTGGCTTTTGCTAGGATGTGAAGGGCTCTGTATGCCATGGAGCTCTGCCTTGGAGGGTTAACTTATAGCAAAATTCTTATGGCAGAGACTATACCACGAAGCATATCGCTATCCAAATATTTTGCCAGTAGAGTTTCTGTACCTGCGAGATGCCAGGCATGTCAGCATTGCATTGTAAAGAATCTGTGACATTGCTGTAGTGCTTGGGAGGAAGATTTCGGGGTTTCGAAACAGAAAAGACCTGTTTGATAGTCCAGATCTCCATGCCCAGCAGCTGTTTGGCTGGATCCACGGAACAATTTCTAAATGAATTAGTGATGGAGAATAGTTTCTTTCTTCTGAAACAGAAGGTTTTATCCTCCGCCTGATGTAGATTCCAGGCAAGATGGAAGTACAATTTGATGTAGTTGGGCGCTTGCAATTTTCCTATACTTAAGCATGTGCTGCGGTTGCATTGCATGAGCAGCAAGAAAGATGGGCATTTGATTTAGATTAAAGTTAGAGATGGAAAACATATTATGGAGCCAAAACAGTCATTCGTTTGATTGGAGTCAGAGCTCTCCACTTTTGAGCTCTGTGTTCGTTTGAACTCCGTGCAGATGCAGCTTCACTTCAAGAACAGTGGTGCTTGCTACAGGCACAGCACTTTGACAGTAAAACTATGCTAGGATCATGGCATGTTTATAAAGTGTATTTCTTTTTATTGCCTAAAAATCACCCTGAAAGTTAGCTAGCTCAGTTTGTCCATGGTTCTTTGATACTGAGTAATAAACCAAATAACATGCAGCTCTCCAAAACTCTTAGCTATCTGGTTACCTATGGATGTATAGCACACCAATTACCATGGTGTATACATGCTACTTGAGATCAATAGAAAAAGTTGCTAATGCTTAATTATTAAACTTGAGCTATATTTATTAATCCTACGTTTATACCTTTATATTAAGGGTTTTGTTCAAGTTAAAATATACACCGATTTGTTACCCTGCCAACAAGTTTCTTTCATTTTCTGCTTTAATATTTCTCTTCTGATCCCAGATTAAGTTCTCTTTTGCTACTGTTGCTATTTGTTCTTTTGATTTACAAAGCTCATTCAGTGTTTTCTATTTCCATCTTATCTTAGAGAAAATGCAGAAATGGTAGCTAAACAATCTGTTCTAGCAAAGCCTCTACGTTATAAAGTCAGTCTGTTACCTAAAGTGGAGCTTCGAGGTCCTTTCTTGCTTCTTTCACATCTTCACAAAATTACTGCATGCAGTTCACTCAGTAACTTTGGGTCTCATTTACTTCATTTTACCCTTAATCTGTAAAACTGTGAGTTCCAGTCCGAAAGGCGCTGTAGTATTATCAGTAATATTTATGTTTTATGTACTACAGATGTTTGTGAAACATAACATTTCACAGAATCATAGAATCATGGAAACATTTGGTTGGAAAAGACCTCTAAGATCATCAAGTCCAACCGTAACAGGATACTGGTTGAGAGGGACCATCATCACAACCCAGCACTACCATTTTCATCTTTTATAGTAGAACCTGAATATGTGGGGTGTTTTCTATTAAAGCTACCAAATGCATGCAGGCATGGTTAGTGCCACTTCCTCACTAAGTCATACGGTTTAATTGACATCTAGGTCTTTCTTTCATACCCAGTGACTTTTGGGAAATAAGGGCCTTATTCTTCTCTTGCACGTGCTCCTCTTAAACTGGAGCAAGTCCAGTTACTTCAGCACTGGCTCAAACGCAGTCAGAGTCAATGGCATTGGGCCCGGTGTCTGCAACAGGAGCTGGACCAACCCTGGAAAAGTCTGCATATATTTTTATATATTCCTGATTCTGGAGATTGACCTCACTAAAGATAGAAAATACATCAAGACAGATGTTGACCCTTCAATCCACTCTTGAGTGATTTTCTTGTCTTTTTTTGTTGTTGAGCTGCAAATTTTGCCCCTGTCAATTCTCTCAGAAAGCTAAGACATGAAAATAGTCTCAGCCCCATGGAGAGATGCCATCAACGTGAGCTTCCAGCTGATCATTCAAAAGTGCATGGTTTCAGATGAGTTGCAGAAGTTGTTAGCTTCATAGCAGAGAGATGGAAAGTTCGCAGGGATTTGTCTTGGCCTCAGTCACACTTCACTCCTGTGGAGGTACAAGGGAGCGCAACTGCTGCGTGTAAAGTTTACAAGAGGTTGGTTGAGTAGTGCTGAGCTCAGGAAAGCTGCCTACGGGAATCTGGCAAAAGAAACTTTCCCTCATTTGATGCACAAAGAATTAGTGGATATCTCAAATGCACTGTGTAAAATACAGATAGATCCACAAAGCACACCTCAGTGTAGCTAAATTAAAGAATGTCAGATGTACATTTTACCCAACATGACCAAGAAAATGCATTTGGTTGTTTGCATGGTACTTGTACACAAAACAGTAATAGAGAAATGAGAAAATCACAGAATTAAAACCAAGATGAGCTACGTTCAGTCATGTAGTTGCCCCTATTTTGTTGTCTTTCATTGCACCTTTAGGTGGATGGTGTAACTGAATTGTAACTCAGATCTCATTCTCCATCATCTGCAAAGTCAGGAAGAGCTGTTTGTATTGTTAGAAGATCGTGTGCATCTCGTGGTTTGCTTTGGATAGCATCCACCATTGGGTTTATAGTTCATAGGAAAGAAAGCACAAGTGATTTAACCACAGCTTTAAAATAAAGGTGATGAAGGCACAAGATCCCACTTTAAAGCTATTCTTATAAACATCAATTAATTCAGTGGGTGTTAAAAAACTCACCATAGAAACTCCATTAAAGAACATTCACTGTTTCGACCTAGATAAGATCTGTAACCTGACATTAAAAGTGTTGGGATAGGAGAAATATATGATAATGTATACGCTATTGAAAGAGAGACACTGCCAGAAAATATTGCTGGAAAAGGATAGTAGAAGATAATATAAACCCACTAATTTTGTTAAGAGTTACCGAGTGTGGGCAAACTTCATTTGATGTTAACATGTTCTGAAATTCAGTGGCAAAATTTCTGCTTTGCAAAGCTATTAACACTTCTTCAAGTCTGCACTGATAAGGAGCCAGGTTAAGTACTGCATCTTTTAGGACCTAATTCAGTGTTTATTGCAAGCAGGAAGAAGTAGGAAGATTTCTGTATTTTTCATTTAAAATTCTTCTCTTCATTTTCACTGCTGAAAGCCATAAACACTGCCAGTTCATGTCAACAGACCTCTCAGGACATCGCAGCCCAGGAAACTCCAGCTACTTACTCCACCATTTTTACACAGGCAAATCGCATACCTACTGCAGTTCGCTGGTTCCCAATGTATGTGTGTAAGGATCTCATTAGCTCCTTTTGGCCATAAAAATGACATTGGAATTGTGTTATGCAGTATCTTCTTGCCCTTACTGTTAAAGTCATTTTCAGTCTCTGCTTTCTGGTTGCCATTGTCATGGCTGCAACTTGAGATCCGTTATCCTGAGTGTATGGGCTGACCTCTGAAACATTTTGTTTGAACCTTAACCACATTTGGGTTGAATTATTCAATTTTAGTGGCTGTCCAGCTCTTCTATTTATCTGTTCTGTCCTCCTCAATGTAGTTGTCATTTGAATAGACTTTGAGTCATCTGCGTATTTAGTCATCCATGATTTTATATTTAATTAGCGTTGTTGTGAATGTAGGATAGTTTCAGGCTGACTATCAATTGTTGAATGTCAGAAAATAATTTAACATTTGATGGTTATTCACCAGTGATGATGGTTTTAAGGTCTTTTAGTTAGTTTTTAAGCACACATATGCATTACTTTTTACCACTGGAAAGTGCTTGTTTCTTTAATGGAAAGTCACACCAACTTAAATCAAACGTCTTACTAAACTGCAATTGTGTCAAAAAATGAGTAACTGTTTGTTTCTTAAGATCTGTTTTTCAGAATGCCAATATGGTTGGCCTGAGTTACCATACATTCACTTTCTTTGTTCTTAACCAGTTGAATTCTGTGCTGTTTTCCGTTGTTTTGTCTGTAATAGATGTGAGGTTACCTGAGCCAAGTGACTTGCACCTTTTCCTTTTCCTTTCTTAAATATTTGCACAGCATTAACCCTCTTCTAAGCTCTTGGTAGCTGGTTCAGTATTAATCAGCGAGTCAGATTCCTCTTCTGCTAGCTCGTCTCATTTATTGGGTGCAAGTTAAATGAGCCTGCAGATTTAAAAATGTTTGTCCTTGAATAGATGTAGTTTAATATAATTCTTGGTTATTAATGGACTGGAAAAAGCCCTTATTTCCTGTGAAATAATTGTGTTATCATAGTTATTTTCAAAAACCAGAACGAAAATTCTTAGTGAACACTTTAGCCTTTACTATAACATTATTAACAATTTCCCCGTCTCCATCAAGTAAATAGCTATATTGTTGCTCAGTTTAGTAGGTTTCAATACACTTAAAAATGTTCTATTGTTCTTTGTTTTTTCAAGCCATATCTATTTTTCTTCATGTCCTCAGCTTCCTTTATCAACTTTCTGCACAGCCCTAGATTTATATAGATTTCTTTGCGTTTCCCTATTGCTCTGGAATTTTATGTATTACTGTTTTATTTCTGCTTATTGCTTTCTTTTGACACTGAATAAAGAGGTCCTTTTCACAGAATCACAGAATGGTTTGGTTTGGAAAGGACCGTAAAGCTCACCCAGTCCAACCCCTGCCATGGGCAGGGACACCTCCACCAGCCCAGGCTGCTCAAAGCCCCATCCAACCTTGAACACTGCCAGTGAGGGGGCATCCACAGCTTCCCTGGGCAACCTGTGCCAGTGTCTCACCACCCTCACAGTGAAGAATTTCTTTCTAATATCCAGTCTAAATCTCCCCTCTTCCAGTTTAAAACCATTCCTTCTCATTCTATTGCTACCTGACCTTTTAAAAAGTCCCTCCCCAGCTTTCCTGCAGGACCCCTTCAGGAACTGGAAGGCCACAATAAGGTTCCCCCAGAGCCTTCTCTTCTCCAGGCTGAACAACCCCAATGCTCTCAGCCGGTCCTTGTAGGGAAGGTGCTCCAGCCCCAGTCATCTTCGTGGCCTCCTCTGGACCCACTCCAACAGCTCCATGTCCTTCTTAAATTGGGGGCCCCAGAGCTGGACACAGGGTCTCACCTGAGCAGAGCAGAGGGGCAGAATCACCTCCCTCGCCCTGCTGGCCACATCTTTTGATGCAGACCAGGATGCAGTTGGCCGCCTGGGCTGCAAGCGCACATTGCCACCTCATGTTGAGATTTTTATCAACCAACACCCCCAAGTCCTTCTCTTTCATCATTGTGGGATCCCTGGAAGAATGACTCCCGTTTAGGAGCAGACCACCAGTATGATGGATTCTGTAACTGGTCGAGAGCGGATTGAGGCGATGTATCCAGAGGGCTCTGTCTGATCTGGGAGTTTGCACCAGTGTGCCATGAAACCACTCATCAGTCACATAGCACCACAATCAGCCCGTCAGATGCCTGATCCTTTCTGAAGTTTAAGAATCTTTAATACAAGCAGGGATGAGTTTAATTCCATCTGTTTTTATTAAATGGTAAGGTATGGGCTCTCAGCTTTTATAAGCTTTTATCAGTTGCTTTTAGTGAGTTTTTATAGTTGCTGTAAGAAAATAACAGCATGCTGACACCAAAAGTGCTGGCCTTGCCTTTGTGACAGTGGCACAGATGTGCTGCTATAATCTTCATTTCACGGCTTAGGTTGACCTTTGCACGCAGATGCTGGAAAGGAATCAATTTTACAGATCTCAGTATCCACTGCAAGGAGTTCTCCTCGAGTCTGTCTTTTTATTTCATACTAATTAGTGTGAAATCACATAATTTAATTGCAGTTAAATGGAGACAGAAAGAAATGTTTCCTCTAATGGGCTTTGTTTTAGTGCTGTTAAATAGCACACATTTTTGTGGGTAGCTAGTCATAAGAGTAAGCTCAGCTAGGGATGGCACTGGCAGGGGAAAATATTCCTCAGTGTTTCTCTCCCATCCTTTTCTAGCATAAATTAGAAGATGCCTTCAAAGCCTGATTTGCAGCCAGGTCATATATTTCTGTTGGATCTGTGCAGCGATGCATTCTCTAAGGATTTTTACCTGTAGTTAAAGTTGAGCTATGTGGTAGATATACATCTTTATAGCGTTAAGTGAAGCATTGTTGTTAAGTATACTACCTAGGTAATGTACTAGATGACCCGTAAAATAAAGAACAAAAAGTCCTCCCCACTCTTACCCTCTGTGACGAGATTTCACCACTGCTGTTTATGCTGAAACTTAAAAGCTCCAAGGGGAGCTTACATGGTTCACTTTGAGATATCAGAATCTGAAGCTCATTATATAGATAGTTACAGGTTGTTGGATCACTATGTTTAAATGAAAAACTAATAAACTCTCCCACCATCACCAACTTTTCCTATCTTCCACTTTATTTGATTTTATCATACCTTGACTTCCAAGGCTGTCCTTATTGCAGCCAGAAGCTTTTGCCTAGAAAGACGATGAGAACAGCATCTGTTGGCTGTTTTCAAATATGGTAGCACATAGCACAGCAGCAGCATCGCACCTTGCTTGCCTGGTACCACTGTAGCATCACTTCATTATGCAAAGAGACTCTTTAAAAAGCAAAGCACAACAAGGCGGTTAGCAGAGATGATGGCTATGCTTACACGAGTATTTCAGAAGAAGCTCTAATTGCCCTATCAGTGGAGCAGAATCTCATTTAATTAGGGCAGAAGTGAAAATAAAATCAAACATCGAAAGGGATTCCTGAGGTTTTGGTGAAAACAAATGCCACAATCTAGGCATAACAATATTCCAAACAGTATTAATCCAAATGGTCAGTGACAGTTTATTTGTATTAGTAAATCTTCTCCAGTCAAGATGGATTGTGGGCTACTCCAGGTTGTGAAACGTGTAAGTGGGACCATTCTGGGCACCCAACTGGTCTAGAATGGGTACATTTCCATACCGTTAAACTTTTATGGATGGTCACACCGTCTCTTGCAAATGATCTCTGGTCCTTGCTAGCTGAACTGTGCACAGAGATCCAGAAGGTCTTGGCTGACCAGAGCCAAAATTATGGTAGGGTTGATTCTTACAAATTAGTGGTGTAGACTATAAAGTTCTACTGCTTGGGACTGTTTAATTCACTACTGTCAGTGTAGTCTTTGGGAATGAAGGGACAAGGCAGTGTACTATTTCCCAGAGCAAGAACTTTGATGAATTCATATTTAACAATGGGACAGAAATCACAGAATCACAGAATCACAGAA
>NW_010200848.1:1145-4449 GCF_000695765.1 Mesitornis unicolor | reverse complement strand
GCTGCCGCAGCGGGCGTGGGGCAGAGTGAGGGCAGGTCCTTGCACCCTGTCCTGCTGCCGGGGCCCTGCCCGGCGCTGCTGCCTTGGCGGGCCTGCAGCTAGTCAGAAATTGTTCCTCATCTTTTTCTTCTTCGTTTGTTGTTTTGGGTTTTTTTGGTCACGCATCCAAAACATACGGATAACTAAAAAAGTTTTTAAAATTCTCGTCTTCACCTTGTAACTGGAATGAAAGGCTGGTTTCTGCCCTAAGTGCTGTTAGTGTACACAAATCTACAGGCTGAGCTGCCCGGTGCTGGGAGCTGAAGGCCCTGCGCAGCCGGGGAAGTGTGGTGCTGCAGGCCGCAAGATTAGGGAGGTTAGGCCCCGTGTTGCTGCTGCTCTGTTGGTGTTTGCGCAGTGACGTTTTGTTGTGGGTGTGTTCTCGGCCAGGCTAACAGTGCTGACTTGTAGACTGGTGAATTAAAACCAGACAGCTGAAGTTGTCTGGAATTAAGGCATTAAAATTTGAATTAAGAATTTAAACAGGATGGCTGAAGTGGTTACCACCCATGCCTGACTTCTGACATTTTCTGAGAGATTTCAATTTTCATTGGCTGAATGGCTTGTGGAACAAATTCCAGAGTTTTCAGTCTGACCTCTGCAAGTATGCTGTTGAGAGTTTTAGCATTCATTACTATTCTGTTCCAGAAATGGTAGGGATATGCTATTCATGATACTTTTTGCCATGGGCATCATGGATTGGAGGTTTGAGTGGTGATTGTGTCTTTAGCCATGTGATGAGCAGGCTAGCATGTGAGTCAGAATGTGCTGCTTGGTGTAAATAACCTGAGGTAATATCACTGTATTTATGATCCTTTAGCTCCCAATCAAATGTCTTGGTGTAGTTTCTCTTGTTTCATGATATGTTGTTTTTTCACTTGGGGTAGTTTTGGGTGGAGTTAGGTACCATGGGTTAAAGTGCAACAGTTAGCTCTACTTTTAAGTTCAGATGTTACCTCTAATAATAGAAAGATCATTTTTTCACTGAAGTCAGTGTAGCCTCTTGAAAGCATACCAGAATGGCAAATTAAAGCATGCAGTAATAATTATTGGTACCAGTAAATGGAAAAATTGAGATTACTGTTGCTTTCCAGAATGTCACTTGTTTTCACCTCTACCTAAAAGAATTTTGATGGCTGCCTTAATGCATCTTTCTCAGCATTGCTGGAAAACACTGGTGGTTTATTTTCAGCTAAATTATTGCTATATGGAAGAAGAGCAGCGGCAAAGTATGATTCCTGAATCAGGTCCTGAATTACTGAATTTAATTGTTCAGGTTCAGTTGCTGAGAGAGAACCTGCTATTTACAGAGACAATATTACACTTTAGGGTTCTGTCAGCTAGCTACAATTCTCTAGGCCTCTCAAGTTGGTCCTGTTGGTTCAGGAACTAGTGCCTTTCACATCTGGCTGGTGGTAGTTGGCAGCATCTGCCCGAATGGGTGGGTGTGCACATGCTTTGCTGTGTTCAGAATTCAGTAAGGGGCAGATCCAGCAGTCCTGATTGCTCAAGGAGACAAGATGGTTTTGATCAGCCATGCACTGGCTTGTGGATCAGCATGCGTCACTTGAAGTGTCTCCGCTGAGTAATGGTGTCTCAAAGCTGTTTATTCAGTCACTTCTTGTGGGGAATGTAAATAGAATATTTTTCTTGAATATGGTTATATGTTCTTACTAAGAAAATAAAAAAGTATGCTATACTGCTGTGAGTTGCAGTCCTTTGAAATTCAAATTCTAGTCCTTTTCTTCCAAAGGAAAAATGCTATAGGAATAATTTTGAAATAATTATTTGAAAAGAGTTGATGTACTTAATAAAATCACAGATGCACGTAGGTTGGAAGGGACTTCCGGAGTTCTAGTCCAGCCCCCTACTCAAAGCAGCTTTGAGGAGAGCATGATTTCAGGGCTGTGTCCAGCTGAGTTTTGAAGTCCTCCAAGTACGGAGATTCTGCAGCCTCTGCAGACAACATGTTCTAGTGCTTGACCACCCTCATGGTTTTTTTTTTTTTTAAAGACCAGAGATGGAGAAGAAATTCCTTGTATTAAGCTGGAATATTGCATGTTTCAACTTTTATCTGTTGCGTCTTGTCCATCCACTGTTCACTCCTTAGAAGAGTTTGGCTCTGCCTCACTTATGCCTTCTTGTTAAATAGTTTTAGACAGCAGTAAGGTCTAAAGGCTAACAAAGAAGGCTAAACAAACTGAGGTTGCCCAGTCTCTCCCACTGCATCATCATGTACTCTGTCCTCCTAGTCATCTCAGTAACTCTCTGCTGGACTCACTGTGGTATGTCAGTGGCTATCTTGTACTGGAGAGCCCAAAATTTGACTTCAGACTTGATCAGGTCACAGAGAATTTGAGAGGGAAATTTGCTGCTACAGCTGATTTGATGTCATGTTGGGCTGCTGACAGAAGTTCCCACTTCTCTCCGGGGTACCCCCCATGCAGCCTCCCTTGCATAAAATCTCACACTCATGCAGTCACCAGCTGTGACAGTCACTGATATGATGGAAGCATCGCCCAGACATAAAACTGAATAGCTTTCTCCTGGTTCAGGTTACTCTTCTGATTTCCCTAAGGCCATAGTCTTGCTAGATATAATGTAAGCATGTGGGACCAGGATTTGTATCAGATGTACCGTAACATGAAGCTGTGTCCTAAAGATTCCTTGTGGAGACTTTGAGAGGGCAAGGAAGGGATAACTTGTCAGCAGTGGGAGAAACAGCAGAGTTTACACTGATCATACTGCTTATTCCTCTGAAGCCCCTCTGAGTTAAAGGAGGAAGAGATGAAATGGATGAGAAAGAAGATATGGTTAGGGAGGTTTTTTCGGTTGATTTTTTTGAGGTAAGAATACAGTAGCATTATTTAAGTCAAACAGGAAAGGCTCTGGTAGCATTACTGGCGTCAAACAAGAAAGACTCACAGAGGTGAGGTGAATTGAATTCACAGTGTCAATTGAAGCAACAGAGACCAAAATTCTATATTTTCTATTAATATTTATATTTAGGGTTAGTTGCTGAGACCCACCTGTTAAACTGATGCTGTGGTCAATAAATACCATGGAGATGTGAATTGTATCTCCTGTTTGTCCTGGGAAGTTGAAGGCTTGTTTAGACGTAGTCAGAAAAATGAGCTGAAACAGTTGTATTCGGATCAACGCCAATTATCTTTCATTTTATGCATATATTTACTGCTGAAATGCACACCAGAGGGCAGTAAAGATACTTCAGCAATATGACTAACAAGAAACAAAAGATATTTTC
>NW_010200848.1:0-1114 GCF_000695765.1 Mesitornis unicolor | reverse complement strand
CCTCAGGAGATGTTGGAACTTTTGTGTATCCCCCAAATGAAGCCCACCTGAAAGCTGTAGCTTAGTTCATTGGAAATTATCATTCCCCTGAGGTGGTGTGACATTGAACAAGTCAATTTGTGCCATCTCTGTAAAAGCATATTGCTTGCCTATCTTTCAGGTTATTATGGGGCTTAATTAATATTATTTTATTCTAATCAGGTTCTTCTACAGTCTCATCTCCACAGTATCCAAATGACTTGCACAGGCTTATTAAGCAATGTGACTAGCATAATTACCTGTAGATTTTTCTGCCCTTTTCTCCAGGGAAAACTGTGTGAGGTTTTTATTTTTTTTTAATTTAAATTTAATTTCTTCTAAAAATATTTTGAATGTTTTTATATTAACAAAAACAAGATTTGCTTACTTAATGCTGAAGTTAGTCTGTGGTCAAATTGAAGAAACTAGTGTAGAAGATGATTTCTTAGAAAAAAGCCACAGAATTTTTACTGAATTATGGAGTGCACTGATTTTTATAAATGGGTATCCCATACATTTATAAAATGTTGAAAGTAGTGAACAATCTAGTGGGAAGCCATTAGCTATCATAATTTTCTAGCTAGAAGTGGCAGTGAAATTTGGTCTTTGAAATGGTTTCATTAGCAGGAGGCAGCCCCTTTCAGCTGACTGTCTCATTCCCCCTGTAATGCAGTTCCAGGAATGGCAATGATGTAGTGGAGCATAGGATGGAGTTGGGACAAAACACTCAGGAAATCACTATTTCTGTCTTAAATGTCTTGATGTATACTGCCAGATACATGGGCAAGAGAAACTTAGATCAACAGGAACGAGATACTCTGATAGATGTAGTTTTGTTGCTAATCCACTTTTCTGGATGGAATGGTCTTGAGATGTTTCTGGATAAACTGTCAGAAATCAATGCATTTAAATGCAATGAAAGGATGAAGAAAAATAGGTATTTTCTATCACAATTTTTTATTTTCAAAACAAAGTTTGTTGTGGCACTAAAACTAAATTAGTATTTTTTCTTGTTTAAAGTAAGAATCTACTTTGTGACTGTGAATGTACTGAAGGAGGGATGAAGATAAAAATGAGCCTTTTATGAGGATATAAC
>NW_010200847.1:0-4642 GCF_000695765.1 Mesitornis unicolor | reverse complement strand
GGGGCGGGAGGGAGGGGGCGCCCGGCCCGGCACTGCCCCCCGACCAGTACCGCCCCCGCGACCGGCACCGCCTCCCCCCGCGGTGATTCAGCACCTCGGATCACCGGGCTGGGGTGGCAGCGACCACCCCGCCCCCGGCAGCGACTTTGGACCCCGCGGCTGCTCTTGCTAAGAAATAAAAATAAAAATATGTCTGTAAATCCGTTATCTATAAATCCAACCCCTGGAGGGACGTTTGTCACGGGAAGAAAAATATGTACACAGCTGGAATGGAGTGGATGTGTTTGGAGAGTTTGAGGACAGCTTAATGGACACAGTGGGTTTGAACTGGGGCTGCTGGGCGCTGTGGGGTGTGGGTCCGATCCCTCCGGTCCTCGCTTCTGCACGCCAGCTAAAGCAAACAACACAGAGAAATCCGTCTGCACGGATTGAAATCGGGATTCTGCGGCTTTGCGTTGGCACTCGAGCGCCTGGAGCTTGTCGTGCTAAACCAACAGCAAACGGCAACCAGCGAGCAGCACCGCAACTTGTGACAAGGGTTTAAATCAGGGCTGTTCTGCACATCGGAGGCGTCTGGAGTGCAGCGTGGATCCTCCTTTTAGTGGATCCACAAATAATCATCCCGGGCTGCACAAGAAGCGTTAGGATGCAGAGATGTCATTTAATCTGCTACAAAAAGCCATACCAAAATCAAGCTTCATCTCTGAGATGAAGGGTCTCCTCCGAAGGAAGCTCAACGTTACTTTTGTATGTTTAGTTATTTTAAGAATCCATAATTTGCATGAAAATTGCCAACTCGTACAGATGAGCACAAAAATAGCAAAGCTTAATTTAAAAAACACTGACAATCCCCCAGTGTGTACACACTTAAAGTAATTCAGTACTATCGAATTGCAAAAAAACCACATTAATATTGACCTGTAGAAAGTATTTAAATGGCCGTGCTCCTCAGAGCCTTTAAAACACATTGACGGGGCTCTCAGCTGATTTTAAAAGGAAAAATAAAAAACAACCCAGGTTTAGCCTATTTTGCCACGCAGCCACCATTGCTCCTTCGAGAGGAAAAATCAGGATGCTTTTCTTCGGCAATGGGCTCACGTTGGTTCTTGAAAGGGGCAGAGCAGAGGGGTTGCAGAAGCAGCCGCTCCCAGACTAGTCTCCTGTGGGCTGGTAAATGTCATGCCTTGCACTGGGAGTCATGGAAAACTTTATTCTTCATCATTTTTGTGCGGTAAAGATTAGAGGTGGACTGCAAACCCCACCTCTGCTGATGCTGCTCGATTAAATACGAAGGGATTTCAGTCACGGAGTTTGGTTTGCAGCGAGGTTTTTTGTGGGTGTAGGGTCCAGCTGGGACAGGACGTACTGGAGGCACTGTCCAGTGGAGGAGCTCACTGAAGTGCTGCTCTCTCCTTCAAAGCCACTGCGGTTTGGTAAGAGCATCCCTAAGATGAGTCCCTTCCTTCTGTTGAAAAACAAGAGAGTGGCTTTGTTACTGCAGCTGGCAGAGCCAAGGGACTTTCAGTAAAACAGCAGCTGTGACCAGGGCCCAAGGCAGGCTCTCCCCGAGCCCCAAAAACACCCCCAGGAACACAGCTCTTCCTCAAAAGCTTCGGGAGGGCCCATTTCTGTTGTCACACGTATAAGAAATTGCCCGATTTCTCTACCTTTTGTTTCAAGTGAGCAGCTCGAGCATATGTGAAGTGATGGGTGGGAGGAAGAAAGGGGAGATGGTGCTTGAAGAGGAACCTTGTTCAGTTAGAGAACATATTGTTGTTTGGAGTTTTTTTCCGTTGGCTTGTTTGTGTTTAACGAGCACTGCCGACCCCAATCCCTGTGCTTTTCCCCTGTAACTTATTCAGGGATGCCCTCGCTTCCTCCGGCAGGAAAAGCACCTAGCAACAATTACGAGTCTACGCTCACAACTAAACTATTTGCAACACCAACTGCTGGGGAGGCTGTCACCAATATGTCATTTCCTAATGCTCATGGGCTGAGTTAAATCAATTCTTAACATTCCCCAGTGGTAACTGATGACGAGTCCCCTGCTGAGACAAAGCTAATCATCTGCCAAAACTCAAAACCCTGGAGTCATTTCAAGAAAGTAAAAATGACGTTTCAAACCACTACTCGAAAGCCCCCACAACCACCAAAAACAAAGCAGCTACCAACACAGAAGCACCCAGGCCACGAGACGGGACAGGGGCAGAGCTGCACACGAAGAGCAGGGATGGGCACAGCCAAGAACTGCAGGTGATGATTTGACCACAGACAGGCCTGGCAGAGAGCATCCAAAGCAGTTCGGTTCCTGTCCCAGGCTCTCTGGTCCTCTCTTTCCTCCCTATCTCTACACCCCTGGCTCGCTAAGCTGACCCTACTGGAAATAGCTGTGTTTTCTAGATACAGCCATCATTTGTTGCTTTCCAGCTGCAACTCAGAACATGTTTGACATGTCACCTACAAATAAGTTTTCAGGGAGATTTAATTATCTGCAAAATTTACATTTTTTAACTGAATTAAAATTTATTTGGGCTGAAGAAAAAGATGACAAAGACGCTGACACTTTTAAAGACCCCAAGGTTAACTCTACCTAATTAAAAACATTAAACGGTCAGGAGACAGTCAGTCCTCTGCTCATGGAGGAAATATTACCAATGTGAAGAGAATGAAGAGCATCAATTCCACCTTTTAACAAAAACCCGAAGCAGGGATCTGCTATTAAACAATCCTGGCAGCAAAAATATGTTACTATGATTTACGAGAGAATGAGACCAAACCCTGAGAACTGGGCCACCCATCTCTTCCTGTCAGGCAGGCACATCTCAGGCCTCTGCTGCCCCTTGATAAATGGCAAGGATTCCTTCTCCTCCCCCATCCTCTCCTACGGGCGGGTGCTGATGGCGCAGCCTGGGACTCTGGATCCACTTTCCAGGCTTCTGTGGGGAACATTGAGAAAAAGTACTGGCATTTTGAAGTCAGTAAAACCAAGGACTGAAAGCCTTAATTCAATCCCTTGCCAGGTTAAAATACTATCATATCCTCTTTTTTTGGGGGGGGCAGTTCTAATATTGCTACATATCAAGATAAATTTCAGCCAACTCATATTTAAACTGCCTGAAACTCAGTTTTCTTAACTTTGTCAACACCATTGCTAGGAGTTCACTAACAGAAAGTCTCCCAATGTACTTTCTAAACCGTGTAGATGCATCTCAATTCCTTTTTCTGTGCTGAATTTTATGAAACCAGGACTACTTGTCTGGTATTTATTAAATAAACCAACAAGCCTTTACGAGTCTCAGAGCAAGATGACAGCAGCCCGGACACTCTTTTGTTTTATATAGAGGAATTTTAAATCAAATGTTTCCTACTATCTTCAAGTGTCTAAATGGAAGTAAATTTAATATATAGGTGTTATTCTGTAATACAATGGCCGGTATTTGACACCTCAGCTAAAGCACCAGGATTCGGGTGAGGCAATCCCCAGGTGATCCAGCAGTGACTCAGATGGCAATTCAGGTCGGACAGGACCTCAGGAGGTCCAACCTCCTGCGCAAAGCAGGGTCAGCTGCGACACCTGAGCAGGTTGCTCAGGGCTTTACAGAGTCTATGGCTTTATTGGAAAGTCACCCCTTCCTCTCTTGTGGCAATTTTCCTTGCCTACAAAAATGCAGGACTCAACAGTACAGAAATGTACACCGGTCAAGGTCAAACCAGTTTATAGGAGCAGAATGCATTAATTAAAGCTTGAAATAGAGGATACTTTTTTCCCTAGGCAGTTAGTATTTTTTATGGTTTTGCAACAGTCAAAAACTCTTCGTTTAATGACCAAGAAAACAAAAAATCACACTGGGAGACCTTGCTTGAACGTGCTGAGATGACCAAGGAGCCAATTGCAGTACTTAAATTAAACCAACGTGCTAATGACCTAAGAAATGAGAAGATATCAGCACGTCTTTAAACACCATCTATGTTCAAAGAGTAAGATTACAAACAAAAGCAGCAGTTTGAGCCTAAATCTGACAGAGTGGCTGTGACTTCTAAGCATTTACACGCCACATGTTCTTATGAGAATAAAGATTTATTGATTTTCTTGTCCTATTCCAGCAGTTTGAGCACAAACGAAGCAACACTGTCCCAGACTCAGAACAAATGCTGGTTGTAGTCAACTTTGTCCAAGTTTATTAGGAGCTTTGGTTGTATTGTGCTACAGAGAACAGAGTTTCCTATCTGGCTTGTGCTGCCACTTCCACATATTAAAGTCAGAATGAGTACGTTAAGCAAGTGGCGTCTGGGCCGAGACATTTATTTCAAGCACACTTTTACAAGACGCTTGCCAGTCAAATGCATGACTTCAGTCCGTAAGTCAACATAAAACTCAAGAGGAAGTTTACTGACCAAGTTAATAACCTAATGAGAGGCTAAATGGTGTGTTTCCTGCACGCCTGACTCAGTTTAAAGCTGCTCTTCAGTATGGACTTGTGAAATGTCTGGGGTGGCTGCGAGATGCGTTCCCTACAGCCTAACTGGAAGCGAACCCCTTCAGCCTCTGGTGCCACAGCACCGCGCTGAGCCCTTCCTGCCTCCCGGGGTTTACCTCAGCGCTGATATTACGCCCACCCCATCGGCCCCAGCGCACACTTCG
>NW_010200846.1:18960-20385 GCF_000695765.1 Mesitornis unicolor | reverse complement strand
TTCCGGCCCTTCTTGTAGATGGGTGTCACTTAACTACACAAAAGGTGCTCAAGACAGCAACAGTTTGGGGTACGTCAGATCAGGTTATCTTCAGGAGTTTGCTTCATGGGGTTAGCTGGCCCTCTTCAAATCCCCAGCTAACTTGTCTAGCTCTTGGGCATGTGTTGTTACATAGCACTGTCTCACAGCACTGATACTGTAAGAATTTAGCAACCACTAGGAAATGGCAAATGAAGCAATACTCCTCACAGTGTTTACATGCTGTTTGATTTCAGGAAAGTTTGAGGTAGCACTCTCCCTCCTCAAGCATTCAGTGTATTTAGGAAAAGCCAACCCTTATGAAATCACTTTATACTTGCAATATTTCTAGTGCTGTTGATACAAGTGAAAGAAACCCATATAGACCTCTGTGTAGATTGAAACCGAATGAATAAAGTGTATAGTACTACTGGTAAATCATCATTCTTTTAAAGTTTACTTTTTATGCAATTTCTTTCTCCTTGAACACAACATTGATAAATCAAAGGGCCTTTAATCTGTTCTTTCCATAGCTCCTTTGTGGTAGAGAGACAGCCTTGCATGCCAACACATCCTCAGAGGCCATTAGTTCTGAAGACGGGAGTACAGTTTACTGTAAAGCTGAGGTATGTTTTCCCCTTCCCCCATCTATTTTCGTGGTAAGCCTTTAATGTCATTGGCTTCCTACAGCTGAGAGGATTTCACATCTTACACAGTGGGCTAAGAGCAAAGGTCAGGAGGAGAAGGAAGGTGCCATGTGGCAGGGTGATGTCTTCTAGCGAAGTTTAACTTGCATTTAGCTTTTACCCTTTACCAGAAAGGGGCGATATCAAGTGTATAAGAAACACAATGAAACAGCACAGAGACATGCAGACCACTTTTTTATGCAGAATAATAACTCATTTGCCCATCTGGTTTCCTTCTAAATCGGGATCTGGGATCAGTGTCTACAGACCTTGATAATTTTTCTTGTCACTGCAAATATGATACAAGCTCCAAGCTTGCTCCATACAAGATATGTGGCTTAAATATACCTGTGATAAACAGTGCTATTAAAGAGAACCCATCTTTTGCAATTGCAGTCATTTAAAAAACAAAACAAAACCAACCAACTTTCTCTTTCCAGATTGCTGGTGAGATTGCAGGAATTGAACTACAACTTGAAAGTGAAAGTATTATTTGATAAGTACGTTGCATTTTTCTCATCCCTGTGTACGTTAATGGTAAGCAGCCCCCATGTTTAGAAACCCAAAAGGCAGTCATATTTTAAGTGTTGACTGGCCAGGAGCAGGCTGGTTTTCCATGGCAGCAGGTACATTCTCCCTTTTCTTACCCACATCCTGACTCTATAGCTCTCTGCTATTAGGGACATGTCACAAAGTACAGAAGGCCTCAGCACTTGATTTA
>NW_010200846.1:0-18929 GCF_000695765.1 Mesitornis unicolor | reverse complement strand
GGAAAGAAATGTAACAGGCTCTCCAAGATAAGGACACTGGCTGTAAGGTCATGGAAGGGTGCTGGGCTTTTAAGAAAGCAAGTGGGGGTTTGTCTTCACATTCCAGGGGCATTCTGTCCACTTGAAACAGCTCTGGAGTCCGGAAACTTGCATGAAATGGGGGAAAGGAAAAGAAAATCTTATGCAGATACGGAAGCTGAAGCTTTGAGAAGTGCATCAGATATAATACAACTTAGTAAAATCCTGAGAGGAGGGAAAACAGATTCAAGTGATGCAACAATTTATTCAACAAGTAGTAGGCTTTGAAAACAGATTTTGAATGACAGTACTATATCATTTTCTTTTCTCAGAGCAATGGTTAAAGTCTGTGTGGTAAAAGAAAGGACTTACTTTGATTATAAGGCCTCCATAACAAAATTTAAGCCTTAGTAAAAGATAGCCCGTGTAGCACAATATTTGACTGCTTGAACCAATTAGCACCTGCTTTGCCCAAAAGATTTCACAGAAACATTTTACCAGTTCTTAGTCAGCTACTAAAACGAACACCCGTATTTTCTGTGTCTGTGGCAGAATCTTTAAAGAGATTTTTATTTTGTCATTTTTATCATTTTTTTTTTGACAGAGATGTCAGTGAGAAGAACTCAGTCAAAGGGTACGTGGCATTACAGTGTGCTATATTAACGTTGGATTCTTTCAGTGAATTTGAGACACTAATTATTTTCTCCATCTCTCTTTGTGAAGGTTCAGGAAATTTAATATTTTGGGTACAAACACAAAAGTAATGAACATGGAAGAATCTACTAATGGAAGTCTAGCAGCAGAATTCAGGCACTTGGTTTGTGATTCTGTTTCTTGTATTGACACGTCCATCTAATTGTGCAGGTAGAGGGTGTGGTGGGAAGGAGAGAAACCGCTTTGTTATTGAGGTCATTGTTTACTTTTGTATAAGAGGAACTGTGAACATCTTTTAGCTTGTTCTTCCCTTTTTGAAATCTTCGTCCTGTTTCAGTTGAAATGCTATTGCTTTTGTCACCAAAATAAGATCAGAAAGGCAAACAAGAGTATCTGTTACTATACAGCTTATGTTGCAATGAGTTCTTTGGAGGAGAAAGAAGAAGCCTAGAAATGCTATTTTGGGTCTTTTAGAGGAAGGTCCATAGGTAGGAGAGCTTGAAGTAATTTAAAGAACTTTTAAACTAGAAGAGGAAAATTGTCTAGGAAGGGGCAGCTACAAGAAATTCAGTGCCTTCAGCAGACTATCCAACACTTGATCTGCAGATTGTGAGATAAAACAGTTTGGTTCCTTCATTACAAGAGGGAAGGAAAAACACAAGTCCTGAACCAGTGAACACTGAAGTCTCCCTTTAATGTCCAGAACAGACACTGTCCTGAGTTTATTGTCCAATTCGGAAGAGAACTTTTGATAAACCAGTATTTCATCTGATCCTTTCCAATTTCATGCTGCTACTGTTCTTAAGGCCTCTTACATAAAGGCAGTGCATCACAATCTATTTTCACAGATGAATGGTTTATAAAAGAGTAGTAGTTACCTATAGTTTAATCCTTTGGCTTCCACAGCTTAGAACCAAATAGGATCAAACACTAGTGCAGCAAGTTTGCATACAGTTGAGCAACTAAAGCATGCAAACATTTGCACCCCTTACCACTTTCATTTGTGGCTGAGGTAAATGTGTAACAGGGTTTTTTTGTTCGTTTACAGCAACTGAAAGAACAGAAAAATGCAGGAAGCAGAACAAATGAGGTAAGCAGCACTAACCTTATTCATAAAGCTTTTTCATAATACTAAAAAGGCATTCAGGCATTTAAGACAATGCTCTGCTCAGTGCCATGAAGGAACACACACAGTGACAGATCAATAGGAGAGGCATTCAGTGTTTCTGAGAAACAGTCTATGTAGGAGGTGTCTATAAACTTCCAGAACAGCGTCCCTGTGGACTTTCCCTCACTGGCACCTAGCTTTAACAGGACTTTCTGGCAAGGCCAGATTTTCTATAGCTTTAGGGTAGGAGCAAGTAACCTTGGGCAGAAAAGGTTTTTCCTCATGATAAATCCCTTACCTTCCCCCCAAGCTATTTGTGGTCCCTGAAAGGTTTAGGTTTTTAAATTACTTTTCTTTTTTTTCTTTCATTTAAAGGGTCCTCTTATTGTAACAGAAGAACTTCACTCTCTGAGTTTTGAGACACAGCTGTGCCAGCCTGGCTTGACAATAGAGCTAGAGGTATGTCTTGGATCAAACAGAGATGGACTTTTGTTTCTGTATGTCAATCATGGTGACAATCTATTTTTTTAAAGTACTGGGATATCAAACACTTTCAGTTATTTCAAAATACATGAGTGATACTTAACATCTCTGTATATACACATACAGTGAAAATGCTGTCAAATCTCTGGATAAGTAAGAGTAGATGTGCTTTGCAAAGTATCTGATAACCAATCCTGTGTTTTAAGCCTCTAGGTATCAGTTTCTGTTTATATCAGAAGCAATATGCTGAGAACTCTATTATTATCAGTGCTATCATAACTGACATTAAATGGAAGTCTTTATCAGACTCTTTCTAGTACTTCATCATACTGACACCTTCTGCCTACATACAAACTTCAAGTGAAAGAGTTAAGACCATGCAAGCAGAGAATGGAGATCTCTGTGGGTAACCTAAAGGAGGACTGCAGCAGTGGTATAGGGTAGTCTGACATGTTTCCTTTTGTGTCTCTTCCAGACTACATCCCTTCCAATTGTTGTGATCTCAAATGTGAGCCAGCTTCCAAGTGGATGGGCTTCTATCTTATGGTACAATATGCTGTCTACTGATCCCAAGGTATTTGGAAAAAATACAACAAACCAATGACAAAAATCTACCAGCCCACACACACACACACACTTTTACCTCTTTATGTGCAAGAAGAGGGGCCTCTGCAGTTTCCAGAATTGTATCAGAAATACTATGTGTAATTTTCAAGCATTTTCTGTATACACGTGGCTGCTGCATTTTTTCCATGCAGATGACTCAAATGGAGAGAGAGGCAGAGTGACCTACTTACCCATTCTAAACAGAGCAATGCTTGAAACCCACATAAGAATAATATACATGGTATTTTGTATATACAGTACACAGCAAGAAGCCGAATAAACATTCAAGAATCCAAATACAGTGCACTTGAGTAATCTAGTAATTCTACCAACTGGGAGATGATACATCCAAAGCAAAGTCCCAGAGATTGCTTTTCCTGATAAAGACTGTCAGAATAGCAGCCCACTGTTCTAGAGTTGTCTCAAGCTCTCATCTATTCTTAAATCTGCATTTTGTTTTGACAGTACACTTTTGTAAATTCAAGTGGCATTCCAAAATTAATATTTACTAACTGTAGATTTTTTTTTTCCCCTTCCTTTCTAGAACTTGTCCTTCTTTCTGAATCCACCTTATGCGAAGTGGTCTAAACTTTCTGAAGTTCTGAGTTGGCAGTTTTCTTCTGTGACAAAGAGAGGACTTAATGCAGATCAACTGAGCATGCTGGGAGAGAAGCTACTTGGTATGGTCTGCTTCCATCACTTTAAACTTTTTGGTTCTACTGAGCAAGCAGATGGCCTGTTTGAATTGAAGCTAGTTCTGCATCTTCTCTGCAATTTTAAGTTTCCATTTCCTCTCCTACCTTTTCCCCAGTTGTACAATATCACTTGATAGCAAAGGAGTGTTTTCCAGTTTTCAGTATGGTAGAGTTGCAAATGAAGGTCAGGTCATGAAAAAAATGTGCAGTTCTAACTTAGGAGTTCTGTGCATTAGGGCAGTGCAGATCTGGGCTACTTTGGGAGAGCTATGGAAGTAATGTGCATGTTTAGTCAATCTTTGAGGTAACCGTTTCCAGGTAATTTTTTCGGTTTGGTTTGAAATCCATCTCCATTAATTTTGGCTTTATGCATGCCTCCAAGTACAAAGCAGGGTTTACTCCATCTGCATAAACAGTTGCAGAACCAAAGTGCAAACACTATAAAACTAGTAAAGGATATCAAATTGAATGTATCCCATATGAAAGTCCATAGTAAAAGCCTAATCAGCCATGAATTTTGTTTTCCAAACTCCTTGTCATCTCACCTGATAGGCAGGGTGCTTGCCATAGCTACCGAGTTTACATAATAGACTAGAGATAAAAATACCATTGGCTCAGTATATTCCACTAACCTTAAGTTTCAGGAAGCATTTAAAACAATTTGACATTAATGAGTCTGGGTGGTAAGTACAGCATTCTGGTCTCTAATTCCCTTCCTCTAGTTTCCTCAAGACATAAAATCTGACAAAAAGCTTACTGATTTAATAGCTTATTTTTCAGAATTCTGTAAGGATAGTAATTTTTATTAGTCTAATTAACCATCAGGAAGACAAAGTGACCACTGACCTACTTGTGTGGTCAACTTGCATTTCAGAACTTCAGAGATGTCTTTGTCAAACTCTGAGTAACAGTAGGGATGCTATTTAAACAACATCCTTGTCTTATCTCTACAGCTGGTAGTATTTCATTACTACAAAAAAATAAATAAATCCAGGTCACAGAACACTATATACTCAGTATCCCTCAGTGCAAGGGGATGCAAAATCTGACTGGGTACGGGGATACAACTTGCCCGCTGCTTTTGATGTGAAAGTTGGCAGAATCTTGGTCTCAAGTATCAGAAACCAGCTCCCTAACCCAATTTATTTTTAGAGATGGGAGGGAAAAGCAGAAGATTCCCAACTTTATTGAAATCCATAGCGTCATCTGTAACAAAGAGAATTTGACTCCAAATACAGTCAGGGTCTGCAAAGCTCTAGCTTCTGTAGTCACAGTATAGAATTTTCTTTGCCATTTTGGTGTTGTTATGAACACTGTTGGCATAAAAACAAGGCAGAGGGGAAATGACTGTAACAGAAATGAGATGAGTCTTCAATTGGGGCGACCTAGGAGTCAAGAGTTTCTGGGGCAAAAGCCTACAAGTCACCAGAATTGAAACAGGAAAGTGCTGAATTTCAGAAAGGTGTTGTAGGGGCTGCTGAGCTCCTACAGAAAAGTTTGAGTTGCAGTTTTCTTGTTTTGCTGGAGCTGAGATGTGCAAGATTTCAATCCCCTTCCTGAAAACATGTTTTGAAACTGGCAAGCGTTAGGTGTAACACAGCATAGAAAGTTGTCAGAATGAGTTCATTCCCAATACACAAGGTCTGTTTAAATACATGTAGTTACTCTCATGCAGTGAACTTCTCCAGGGGGAAACTCCACAAGCCCTCCCTGCAGTGGCTATGAAAATACTGTAACATTGCGTTTGTTTTCTTTCATAGTCCAACAGCTCGGAGTTGTAAAAAACACACTCAGGACTTGGTGCTGCAAGTACTTTTCTTTCAGCCATTCTGAGCAGCTTGGAACATGATTGAAGTCAGTTTATTCTTTTCAGGGCCAACAAGTGGAGGATCTCATGATGGCCTTATTCCTTGGACGAGATTCTGCAAGGTACAGATGAAACAGGGAGCTTTGTCTTGGGGTGGGTTTTTTTGGAGGGCGAGAATCGGCAGTTTTGGTTTGTGTTTGTTTGTGGGTTGGGTTGGGTTGGGTTTGTTGGGTTCGTTTTCTTTTGTGTGGGGTTTTTTTGTTTTGTGTCGGTTTTGGTTTGTTTTTTTCTTTTTTACTCCTCTAGTATGCTGTGTTTTTCAACAGCATATCCTAATTATTTAGAGCTTAAATAATCATGGGAGGTTTTGGTGTTGAGGTTAAAGTAGCAGCAGCAGGAGAAAAAAGGGCTTGTAATAACAAGGCGTAGATGATTTAGAGATTCACTTTTGAGCCATGTAAAAAGATGCATTTTTCTATCTAGTTAAACACAGCATCTTCATTATTATTAATGTAATTACTATTAATAGAATAGTTCTCCATTTTAACAATTACAAAAAGTGTCAAAAAACCCAGCAAGATGAGCAGTTCTTCTCTGTTGTATTGAAGGACATTTCCCAGGCCAGGGGCAACTGGATTAGTGTGAGGAATAGCAGAGGGCAGCCAAGGAAGTCAGCATGATGGCAGAAGGCCACAGCATGAGATTTCTTAACCCTGGCTACAGCAAGACAGGAAGGCTCTTCACACTTTCTTTGGCTTTAGACTGTAAACTGGTATAGATAAGCAGGAGATGACAGGAGACAGGAACAGATTCCAGGGCAAGAGCAAAGCTCTGGTGACCTACAAGCACTGACGTTCATTAATATGGGTCTCATGAGGAATTGAAATCAGAGTCTGAACAGAAAGTGTCTCTAAGCTGTTCTGCTGGCCAGCCTGGTTGAAGGCCCCATGGGATGGTTTGGATGTCCACGAGTTCCAGTAGTGCCACAGTGCCCAGGCAGGAACCAGAGCCTTCTGTTTTTAGAGCAGTGTCATTGCATGAGAGGTGACAGATCACACATTTGTGGGTACTGTACGCTCACCAGGCATTTCTTTCGTACTGCCTCTTACCTTAAGATTCAGTACATGCTTCATCCCTAATAGTTTCTGTCCTTCTAGAGTAGAGAAACAAAGAGCAAAAAACGTAAGAGAATACAGGGATGGTGGAAAACCAAAAAAAGGATCGGGAAATGCAAGAACAAGTAGATGCTGACAGGATTGAGAGCTTTCTTCTTCTCCACTTAATAAAACTTGTTTCATTATCTCTGTTCTTCCCCCCTCCCACCTGTTCTTCTCCATATTCTGAATTTCAGGAAAATATAAATGATAAAAATTTCCCCTTTTGGCTGTGGATTGAGGGAATCCTGGAACTTATTAAGAAACACCTCCTGTGTCTCTGGAACGATGGGTAAGAGCTATCTGAAATGAGCAAAGATGTGGTCATTGCCTCAGACCTTTCACTTAAGCTAGCAGCTACATCCTCAGGTTGTGAGGTTGTACAGATACTTTGGATCCAATAAAGTGGAATTTGCAGCCAGAAAATCTGAGGCAAATGAATTCTAGTAGCGAGGAAGTCTCTACTGAAGCAACTCCTTTTAAGCAAAAATGTCAGATGACCAAACTGTCCCATTTAAGTCACAGAGCAGAGCTTTCAATGTTAGATTTGGGGGTTTGTTTGGTTGTTTTTTCCCTCGTTTCCTGCTGTAAGTAGGTTCTTTTCACACCCTAGAAAAGTGCCTCTTAAGTTTGACAGGGAAGACTAAATTACATCAAAGCATAAGTCAAAGTGATAATCCATTTTAAAAATACAAACAAAAAACCTGCCCACAAGCAAACACTATTTGTGAGCCTCCCCTAGGTGGCAGCAGCCAGACTCTGGACTTCTGTATCTGCAGTACCCATCCACAAAGTAACTTTTACTCATTTTAATAGATTATTAAGTAGTAAGACTCTGCTGGATGGAAAACCAGTTCCATTTGCCCTTTAATACTGGTTTAGTAAACTTTTGATTCTGGTATTGCCAATTTCAGGAGTAATTGCTGCCAGAAAGAGAGATTCAGCCAAGGTCACAATCCTGCCTTTCATGTTTAGCTGCATTATGAAATCCTGTCAATAGCCCACACACAGCGGGGCATCCTAGCGTCCCACAAGTCTGCAGAATCGTTCTGCCTTACTAAATTCAGCAGCAGGCTTCAAATTATTACCCCCTAGCTCCAGATGAGTTCTTTCAGAGCCCTTTAAAGTACAAGCCTTGTTTCACTGCCTGAAGCCTACAGATTTCTTATCTAAGTGGAGTCTGGTGCAGTGGGAACTTTTGCCACCATTACTGAAGCAGAGTTGCAGTTCTCTCCCATGTGGTGTTTCGCCTCAGCATGGCTGCGTGCACACAGGATTGTTTTTCCATGTGGCTTTGATAGTGCACAGTCTTGACTAGCATTACTCATTGTGCTCAGTTAAAAGCAATCCTGTTTAGGATTTAACAGAAAGAAGAAGTGCAAGTTAAATCCTGAACGTAATCAAAACCAGAGCTTTAGTACTATTAGTTTTTCCTCTCTTAGTTGGCTTTGTTGGAAAGTCACAGATCTTTATTTTCTAGAAAGGCAAAAAGGAAAACTGAAGGGAAAACTCTTGCAAACTGCAAGGCTACTCGAGTGGGAGAGAGACAAATCTATAATATTCATTAGGATAAAGATTCTCCTCCTATACAAAAGAGTAGGTATTACAGCCTCAAGGACACGTGTCTTTAATACTTGAGGGATGGAAAGGCTGAAAACTATCATTATACACAGTTCATTTGCTACCAAACAGATTTGTTACCTAAAGCTTGCCATTTAAAAAAACCCAAACAAATCAAAAGCACACACGCAAAAAAACCCCAAACCCTATAAATAAGGCAGCTTGCAGTATCCAAAATTTCTAAGCAAAATCATTATTATTTAGTAGCTTCTGTGCAAAAAGTGCTTTCATTAATGTAATGCACAGAAGGGCAGTAGCAGTAACACTTTGAGTAGTACTCTCAACAGTATGGATGGAGTATTTTGAGGAATAAGCAGCAGTGCAAAGAAATTCTCACCTCTTACAAAAGCAGTTGGGGTTTGACCAGGGTTATGCCCTAGTTCTGGCTTGTACAACTCCCTCCATAGTACCTCTTCACACCAATCCATTTCTTAAAATTGCCACACTGGCCTCCTTTCCTACACAGCAACATTTGCTGAGCAAAGCTTATTTGGGGGGATGAAGTCACACAAGCTTAATAACTCATCTAGAAAGCACACACAAGACATAAAGCAAATCCCACATCTATACAGTGCAATCTGTTAGCTGGCAAACTTTGTTTCATTAGCCAAAGAGAAGAAATGACCTTTCCTTAATATACTTCTGAAGTTAAATCTGCTAGCTGGACTCTGACTGTAGGTAACTTTACTTCTGCTTCCCCAGCTTAGTTTT
Organism: Mesitornis unicolor; assembly: GCF_000695765.1. NCBI lineage: Eukaryota > Metazoa > Chordata > Aves > Mesitornithiformes > Mesitornithidae > Mesitornis > Mesitornis unicolor. The sequence goes on along the minus strand of NW_010200846.1, from coordinate 10,073 downwards.
GACAGCAAAAGACAATTTCTTTTATTCCAAGCTCAGAAAGATGATTGTGTAGGCCACCAGGCAAAAGGAAGAGTGCTGAGGGCAGCTCCAGCCTGTCCCTGTGTTCACTGAACAAAGCCTTCTGCGAGGCTTTTACAAGTACTTCAGCTTTTCGCTTTTCCTAGCTAGCCCAGCACAGCTTAGCTTTTATGCTGGGAAGTAAACTCAGCTTCTTCTTTTTAACGTTACAGCTGCATCATGGGTTTTATCAGTAAAGAGAAAGAACGTGCTTTATTGAAGGACCAGAGCCCAGGAACATTTTTACTAAGATTCAGTGAAAGCAGCAGAGAGGGAGCAATCACATTTACTTGGGTAGAAGGATCTCAAAACGGTAAGTCAGTAACAAAGACCACCTTTGTCTTCAAAGTGTAAGCTTACATCAAAACAAGAAGTCTTTGTACTCTCTCATTTCACACTGAGAACCAATACAATACACTACCCTAGCAGTCCCCACCCTTACAAGCAACAAGCTACAAGCCGTAGCAGACACGTGCCCTACTTAGTGTAGTTCAGATGCCACACAGCGGATTGTTGAGGGTTTCAGCCAGGACAGTAACACTTCCCAGGTCCTGCTTCTGGCCTGGAAGGTTGTTGAGGACAAACTGCCTAAGCTGTCTCCCCTGCCTCCGTAAGGTGTCTCTGGCAAGACACCTTTAGTACGTACACACCTGCATCTCCCTCCAGACCCTTACCTCCTTCAGAGATTTCTGTCCCAGAAACAGTTCCCTACAGCCATATTCAGCCCTCTGTATTATTGTTCTCTCTCACTGCTTTACTCCTTTCTCAAACAGCTTTCTTTAACTCATGGTCCAACACATGCGTGCATGCGTGCGTTCCTTCCTTCCTTCCCACATTCTCCCAAAGTAAACCACATAGTCACTTACTGCATTTTTCCAAGCAGTTCTTCCTCCTGTAGCCAGGAGAATGACTGATGAAGAGTTCTTCACTTAGCCAGACTACTCACCCTCTTTTAGGGAAGCCTGGAGACTTAACAGCTTCAAAAAGACATTATCTCCCCTATATCTAATCAGGGTTCTTCCCTTATCATACTACTTAAATCAACCCCACCTGCCAGGATGCTGCAGCTGTTGACACTTCACTTGCATAAGCCCAAGACCTGCAACAGCTGGAAGAGAAACTGCTGAACGTACTTGAATGACTTCTTTCCCTTTGCTGCCTTCATACCTGAGACATCCAGAAATTAAGCAAAGAAGGATGAGAGTATTTGGAGCATTGAGGGAGGCTTTATGATTCATAAGATTTCCAAGTGGTGTATTAGGATCAAACTTCCTAATAGGCAATAGAGTTTGAACGACATCATTTGGAAGAAGGTTGAAAAGGAAGCACAACTTAAATTAGTTAATGAAATACTGCAGTTAATTTCCATAGACAGGTCACCCCAGTCATCCCAGATACAAAATACACCAAGAGCCATCACTATATGCTATCCCTCTGTCCTCCATATGCCTTCCTACCCCACAAAACAATTGTGCTCCATTTGACAGTCATTAAATATTTACCGGCAGCACAGTGGGTGTCATCCAGGTAAGCCTTTTGCTTACATGACCTCTGAATTTTTGAAAGTGGCTGCAGCTTTTCTGGACAGTTTCAGAAAAAACTTTGGAACCACCTTAAAGAGTTTCTGCTTTTCTCATCTGCAGAGCCCCAGTTCCATTCGGTAGAACCGTACACCAAGAAGGAGCTCTCTGCTGTTACTTTCCCTGATATCATTCGCAACTACAAAGTGATGGCGGCTGAAAACATTCCTGAAAATCCACTGAGATTTCTGTACCCAGATATACCCAAAGACATCGCCTTTGGCAAATACTACTCCAGGCCTAAGGAAGGTGAGTCCTATAAGTGGCTCATACAGTGTAAGTGTGATGTTTATTCTTGAGATACTTGGGCACTGTATAATTTCTGTGGCATAGAAAAGAAGGGTAGCTGCTGCTCAGCTGAAAGATGAGAAAGGGCACCTAAGCTTTAGTAGGTTAAGAAAAGGTCTGGTTTTTGAAGAGGCACAACATGAGACTTAGTCATATCAAAAACTGAAAATATTGTCGCTGCCCTTCTAATTCAGCTTTCATGTGAGCCTGTGAGATATTTCAGAGATGTACGTTCCCACTAACAGCTGGAACCATGACCCATATTTGACTATTGCTCAGGACTGATCTTGGCCGTGTGGGCCTGGCAGGATGTGTTGATACAGCTACATCAAACTTTAGGAGAGGTTTTGTTCCCAATTTTCTATAGGGAAAAAGCATAAAGGAAAACCTGACTGAAAAACTTAATAAATTAACCATAGTGCTGTAAAATGCATGAGAGACTTGCACACTATCTGGGTCACAGGCTTTATTTTTGGTACAATAAAGATGGCAATGTGAAGTCAACATGCTAAGAGACAAAAAACAAACAAGCTTTTTTTTTTCCCTCCTTGAAGCACCAGAGCCTATGGATTTGGATGGTCCCAAGGGAAATGGCTACATCAAGACTGAGTTAATCTCCGTATCTGAAGTGTAAGTTTCCACAGAAAGGCTACATTTGTAGGAACTGATCATAACTTTTTAGCTGTAGTTCATGTCTCTTCACAGTATTTCAGGTGTAGATGCCCTGATCAGATCTCTCTCTGAGGATCTGATCACACCACATTCATGCAGTGCTATGTTCAGAGCACCATTTTTAGGTAAAAGCCTAGAAACTTGCAGGGACTTGTACTGGCAAATAATTCATTGAAAAGCAGGTTCTTAAAGACTTGTTGGACTTGTTTGATTAGAATATAGATCACTGAGTAGTCCCAGTTTTCATTTAAGACTATGCTGGTCTTGCAAAGCATGGTATATTTCTCACAGGCTAGGTCTCTTTCACAAGAGACCTCATTAGTGGCCCTTCTGGACTCAGAGCTAGACATGGTAGCCCAGCTGTGCCTCACTTCTTTACTGAAAGTTTGTTCTTGGTTTTCTCCTTCCCTTAGCCACCCTTCCAGGCTCCAGTCTCCAGAAAATCTGCTCCCCATGTCTCCAGAAGAGTTCGATGAGGTCTCTCGGATAGTGGGCCCAGCAGAGATTGATACTGTGGTATGTGTCATAAAGCAGCCTTTTGTGGGACGGTTGAGCCAGAACTTGCTTGTTTCGGTTTTTTCCCCCCCTTCAAACATACATCAGACACTTAAGCAAACACTTCAGAGCGCATCTCTTCAAACGTGTAAGAAAGGCTGGGAATCCAGAGTTAGACTGGGATTGCTGTTGGCTGTTCTTTCCACTTGTTTGTGGGGATAGAGGTGAAGAAAAGGAGAGCAAAGCTTCCAGTGTGTATCATGCAGAGGGAGGGAGGACAGGAAGGGAGGAAGGAATAAAGCTGTAGTCCTTCCTGCGGGGTCTCAGAGGGGAAGGAAGCTAGAGCAGGCATGCAGCCTGGAAGTGCTGCCCTGCCAAAGCTGGTGAGGTACTGCCTGTTAACAGAGCAGTGTTGTCCTTTCAAGGTGTACTTCAGAAAAAAAAATCCAAGTTGAAGTGTGTTGGTTTTCTTTCCCCCAGTGGTAGTTTGAACCCAGGATGTGAATCTGGTGCTATATGGGGAAGACCTGGTGTGCTCTGTGGTTAGCAAAGACTTGAGTATTAGGGCTTTATTTGGCTTGTTCAACTGACATGTACTTTTCTTATTGCAGATGTGTTCAGCATATTCAACTTAAAGGTTGAGCTTTTTACTGCATCATTAACACAGCTGATTAGCTTATGCATCCTGCTCTGCAGTCAATGGCTTGGTGACACATTTCAGTTCTTTGGTTTCTCAACCTGAAGGTCCAGTAGCAATTTTTAACTAACGGGAATATAAACAGCAGCCTGAGAAGCCTCCTTACGTGCACTTTTTTTGTTCAGAAGTTCTTTGTTAAAGAATTGCCAGTTAGCAAGTTACTATGCCAAAGTGAAGAGGAGGTCCTCAGCAAGAATGATGGGAGAAGCATGCACGTTTTGTTTAAGGGAATTAGTTAAATTTAACATTTAAAACAGTTGGCTGTGCATAGGAGGCTGCAAAGGAAAGCTAGGTCTTCTGCCACAGTTCTGTTCAGAAAGCTTGGACCTGCTGCGTAACGGCTTCTGAAGAACTTTCACAGCTTTGCATTCTCACCTGCATCACAAAACAGAGAAGAGAAACAGTGCAGGTATACACCACACTGAATCCCTGTGTTGCTGAAGTTTGTCTGGCTTTATCTTTTCTAAGGCATGCCATACTAAGAGAACATAAGCCAAGAATTGTTATCTGCATTTCATTTTTGCTTGGTTTTTTATGGCAAGGTCTTCTTGTGTAGGCTGTATAGCACAATCTCACTCTCTTCTTGACACCACCTTAAAGCTGCACTGGCACATGCTGAGCTTGCAACTCAATGTGTACAATCAAGACTAAAGCCGCTACAGCCTGCAGTCGTGCTGTCTAGCACCAATGCTGGACAAAACGAGAGCCTACCCTTAAAGAGTGCAGATGGGGTTCTTACTCACTGCGCTTGGTCTACCAAGGCAAAGATCTGGTCACACATCTTTGACAATACTACATGTGCCATTTAGGTTACAACAGGTGGAACGGAACTTAATTTGCTCATGCACTGTGAACGAGGGCATTTATTTAACTGTTTATTTGAATAGCTAGAAAACCCTACAGGCTTTGGTAATGAAGCCTTTTTGCAATTAGGGATAAGGCACAGGAAAGTGAAGAAGTTAAGTTTATTCTGAGTGATGTCTGCAAGACAGGCAATATTTAGTATGTAAAGGATGAAATTGTGCTTCCTCCAGAGGAGGAACAGGTTTGTTTCTCAGCATGTTTGAGGCTAATTAACAACTCCCAGTTCAGAGGCAAGGCTGTCTTAAGCAGGTGGGCTCTTGGACTAAGGGCCTGTATTAGTCCAGGCTGCTAATGAGCACCCAGCTGAGCAGAGGGACAGCAGAGCATTCCTTCTGGATCCCACATGTGCACGTACAGGACTTGTGCATCCAGCTCTTGGTGGCCCTGCTTGGTCAAGGTGACCTCCAGAGGTCCCTCCAGCCTCAGCCTGTCTGTGGCTCTGTGACACAGTTGTAATGCAGCTTCTCTACTCACTGTGAGCTGTTCCCAGTGCCTGGGAAGGCAGCAGTGGCCTGTGTGACGCACAGGGATTGCTGATGCTTCTCCGCCACTCAGAAGTGCTAGATCCATCAGCTGCTGCTTAGAAAATAAACGTCTGGTTCTATTTAGTGTGCTGTGCCAGAAAGACTGATGTGGTCCTTGTAAAAAAGCTAGAGAGAAAGAAAATTTAAAGGACCTAGAGCAACCTGAGTTACTGAGGTTAACAGTGCTACAGAATATCACAGCTGGTGACTTAATGCTTTTATTATAAATAGCTGAATGTTTATCTTCATTGTAATAAAAATAAATATTCGTTTCTTGAGCTACACCTTGTACTCATGGTCTATATGCAGGAGTTTGGTTTCATTATATTTCAGTTTCATCAAGAAGGATGTTGTCTTGTGAGATTGATGGCTTTGGTGTTACAGAGCTGAGAATTCTAACAGCCATCTTTATTCCCCCACTGGAAGTCTTTTGCTATTTTAAATAAACAGAACTGTCAGTTGACACTTTTGTCCCTTCTTGTGTTCTGACTACTTCTGTTACCAAGATGATGTGGCTGCCAATAGCTTACTGTCTGTGCAACTAAACAGTTACAGCTCTGAAGCCTAAGGCTTTAATTCACTGCATTGTTACAGAGCTCAGAGGATTTTTTTATTATTGCTTGTCTCACGTCACTGATTTTTTTTCCCCCACACTTCAATAAACTCAAATTTCCAATTTGATTTGATCAGTAGGATAACTGAGCTGTAGCTAAACTTTGCAAACTATCAAGCTGGCTCACTGGTGCATCATTTTTCTCTGGGGCTATTAAGTGACATGATCCCTTGTCTCACACTTGTCAGGCTTTTACATTAACTACAGTGAGAGGAGTAATAAAGAAAAGAAACTGTGGGTGAGATGAAGGGTAGCAGGAGCAAAGAGTAGGCAAAAGCAAGGAGGAGCTGTCAAGGGCACTTAGCCAACCCACTTAAGAATCCCAGCATTAACAAAAGGGACCAGTGAGAGGACACAGCCCTACAAGTGCAGGTTAAAAAAAAAATAATAAAAAGGGCAGCTAAATCAGATAAACTCCTTCTCATTTCCCATAAGCTCTGCACAATGGAAATGGCCAGAGTAGGTTTTCTGGACAGCCTTCCCCACGACTGAAGGCTTATTTCAATGGCAGTCACACAGATGACCAATAAAACCCACCACCACCACCACCACCACCTTGGTATTTCCATTTATTATGCTGTAAAACGCAACACTATCTGGATTTTATTTCTTAAAATAAATAACTTTCATTTTCAGAACCAGTACAGCTCAAGTTTAGATTCATTCATGGGAAACTGCTAGAAATACATTCATCACTGTCTATTCCCCACAGTACAGAATCTAAGAGTCAAGATCAGCCCAGTCAGTTACAATGACCAGAAGTACACTGCCAAGGAGTACAGCCACCAGTAGCCCAGCTCTGAAGCAAAGAAATCTGGTACAATACATTTTGTTCACAAAGAGGGGCTAATTAATGCTAAGACTATCACAATATTTCTGAGTACAAAGCATTAAGTTAGCTTAACGAGTTTAGGTTGTGATACAGAAGAAACATATATAACAGAAAAACAACGGAGTGGAGGAATCCTCTTTGGAGCATAAAGAAGTCAGCACTTGGTAAGATAACCAAAAGCTATTTACGGTAAAATCTACATGTTGGTGTCATGAATGATAAACAGCCAAACCAACGTGCTGCGTATGTTTATATTTATAAATAACGCCATGTCTAAAGAGCTGCATCGCTGAATTGGACATTACAAAATAATGCATCTTCTCACAATGAGAAAAGACTAAAACTAACCAGCAAAAATGCACCGAAGCGAAGACTGGCTAAAAGCACTCAGTACGATCCAGGACAGCGTTACGTTCAGGGACAGCCATGCCCTTTAAGGTTAACTCCGTTTAAATGCTGCCTGTTGGTTTTTTGTGTACATGTGTATTAGGTAATACACCTATCTCTTGAAAATGCCGTTATGAACAATGCAAATTTCAATTAAGTAAAGCTCGATCAGGTATTTTTCTGAGAAGCCAAAGGATATGTTTTAACGGGGGAAAAAAATATGGAAGAAGTCAGATGAGCACTGAGATACAGAATACTAAACCAGAGTCCATCCGGAAACACTCCTCTACCCTGAAGCTGACAGATCTGGTGCCAGAGAAAACATGTTGGAATTTAGTGCAGGGTGCAGCAGGGAAGAGGCCTTGTGCTGCTCAGTGACCGATGTGGGTCAGGAAAGAGCCAGAGGCCGCTTTGTTGAGTTCCTGGTTGGAACGATGGTGGCTGTGACACAGGATGTGAAAAGAACGGGTTAAAAGCCTTCAGAAAAACAGCTGATCTTCAGCAAAAAATTAAGAACAGTAAGATTATTGAGAAAAAGTGTTTGATAACCATGCCAGCCAGCTTCAAAATGTGATTTCAGGGCTTTAGGACTTTCAGACTCTTCCAAGATTTCATCCTCGTGAAGACAGACCCTGCTTGTGATGAGTATCAAGCACTTTTCCATGTGGTTTGTCCTCCCAGCAGGGAGGCAGTATGGCATATCCGCGAGAGGCTGCACAGGAACTCGAGAGGATTTATTCCCAACCATACCGACCTGCTGGGTCACTCCAGAGGAGTTACTTCTCTCTATGCCTTAGTGGACTCATTTGCAAAAGGAGGGTAATGTGGTTCAGGTAATGTTTATAAAGTGCTTGGGCCATTCTAGAAAGAATTTGGGCACTACTGCAGGAGAATTTTGGTGCCTAAACAGAAAACTCCAACTTCCACTAATGACCTGTACACTACTACAATAAAAATAGCCATATATGCAATTCTCAAGCACAATCTCCCACGTGCTAAACAGTCCTTGCCTAAAATTCTTGTGCTAAAATTCTTCCCTGTGTCCAACAACTCTTAGTGTTTGGTGCATATCAAACTCTTAATTTTAAGTGACTACTTCTACGGTTTTATGCCACAGTATTGGCAGAAGCAATTGCACACAGGACAGGGAACTGTCGTAACATTGTACTTCTGCAAACAACAAATATCTGCATCTACACTGCCCACAATGGGGCACGTGCCAAGCTGGCTTCAGTGGCAAGACAATAACGGCCACCGTTCACCACAAACAGCATCGCCCACTTGTGCTCTTGTTACCAAGCTCCTGTTCCACACTAGCAAAATCCCACTGATGCAGTATCCTGCTCCCTGGTTGTTGGTAGTGCAAGAAAGGAACATACCCAAAAAATTGGCTTATCTCCTGTTATGCTCATGCTTTGACTGGCTCTATGCTACTTAAAGCTGTTTCACTCCATCCGTGTTCCTTACTACGAGCCTAACTTAAGTCAGATTTACATGTAATATTTGGTTTAGTACTTTGCCGTTCACATACTTCCATTCCCCTGGCTGATTCCTGGTGCAACTGCCAAGGACACCCCCCGTGAGCCCCACAGGGGGTTTCTGCAGCTCACCACAGCTTGCTGTAGTGCAAATGTACCCGCAAGGAACACGACTGCACAGAGCAGAAGCACCCGCTTTCCCCAGGGACGGGGAAGTACTTTAGCAGCTGAACACGGAGAGGAGGGAGGTGAGACAAAGGGAACTGAAAGAAATGCTTCAAAAACAAAAACAGAACCAAAAAAACCTCACTAAACACTGTTAGATGTTACAAGTCACACTCCCCTATGCCATTTGGTCAAACAAACCTTAAAACAGATTCCCTGACAAGACTATCTCTAAGAACGAGCCTAGACCATTGACAACTGTCACCAATACACTCTGTTGAGATTTAAATTATGTAAACAAGGTTGTGTGGAATATTTTTTCTTAAATTATTTTTTCCCAAAGGTAAGTGCAGATCCTTACTTAACACACCCAGCCTAAATCTACATCAGCATCCTCAGCTTTTGAAAAACCTCACTAACGCTCATACCTGACAGTGCTCTGGCTCATCTCGGCCATACTGGAAACAGAGGGCGACAGAAACAGAAACTCAGCAGAAAAATTCCTGACCACAGACTAGAGTTCACATAGAACACAAAAATAAATTAAGTAGTGCACAGTAAAGCCAACAACAGCTAAATATTTTCATACATCAATTATATGCAGCATGAGGTAATATTGCTCACATTATGGAGGGAGATTCTTAGTTGGTTTTGTTTCTTTTGAGAGAGATTGGATTTGTCCTGTGCGTATAGAAACTCCTGTAACATAACACTGAAGTAACAGAGACTTCTGTAAAATATATACCACTATCAGATAGAAACACACACGCTCTTCATTACTTATGTATACCACAATTGAATAAGTGATTTGATTCTTAGGATCTAGCTGAAGATGATTATAGTAAGCCATCGAGATTTTTATGAACCGTTCGGTTCTCCTTTCCGTTGTTGGGATCCTCTGATGGCGTGTATTGGACCTGATACTCTTGAAGGATTTTAAATACATCATGATGTCCAAAATGTAAAGCTTCATCCATAGGAGTGTTATTCCACCTACGGGAAGGAGGGAGCACAGTAAGATCAGCACATAAGCACCACAAATCTAGTTAGTTATGTTCTGTGCTAATAACTAAGCACACAGTTCAAGAACTATGAAAATACTTCACAAGCTGAGCATAAGCTTTTAAATAATGGTTTTAATGGTTCCACCATTTTTTTATTCCCATTTGCTCTGCAGAACCTCCAGAGAACTGGTAGGACCCTGTTCCTTCTGCTTGGTGCACTGGCTCAACGCGTTCCACTCTTACTGATAGACCCCTCTCCTCATGGGGGCTACAGATGCTGTCAGAGCATCTCTCCTCCAAAGTGGCAAATAAAGCCACTCACCTGTCTTTGGGGAAAGGATTCACTTTGCATGCTTCCAGCAGAAATTTAACAACGTCCACATGCCCTGTAAGAAAAGCAGTGTATAGTTATATATA
>NW_010200845.1:0-11838 GCF_000695765.1 Mesitornis unicolor | reverse complement strand
GATCTTTCGAGGTCCCTTCCAACGCCTAATACTCTGTGATTCTGTTCACTTTACACTCCCAAGGTGCCCAAAGCAGATGGGATGGTCAGGCAATAGGCATGTCATAAGAATATGCTAAAAAGTTTCTAACTTAAGATGGACAGTAAAGTTGCTGAAAATTCTATATCGTCAATTTCTTGTCCCTCTTGCAAAAACTCCCAGACACTGTAGTTCTTGCTACTAGGTTCTACTTTCTAACACAGAAATCATTCACATAAGCAATATTATTTTACTTCAGTTCTCAGATGGAGCTTTATTTCATCCAGATGTTACTGCTCATATGTCTGCCTTTGTTTAAAGCAACACTTTGTAGAATACCTAATCTTTAAGTCACTTTTACTTTAATTCATCACTATATTTTTTAAATGACTGCATTTGACATAAACCACTGGCTGGTTTCACAACTGTGGCGTCTCCACCTTTGGCCAACTGTGCACTTATTTATTCTTTTAATGGAATTGCTGGAACCACTTAAAATCCATTAATATACTACAAATTTCAAGAACAAATTATATTTGTGTGAATTAGTGCAGTTAGGAAGACTGAATAACTTCTTAAGCAATCAAGGCTGTTGTAAACGTGTAACTATAATCTTTAGAAAGGTTAAAGGTTTTCCACAAATACTGGAAGTTAAATCCATATTTTGCAATAGTTGTCCTTTTTTTATTCTCTTTTTTTGAGGTTTTATTTTCTAACACATTCTAAGGACTTTACACATCTAATTGGTTGTCACTAACTGTCAGCTAAAATACATCTGTACACATTATATTAAGCAATTACAATGCAATGTATACATTCATATATATTATTCCTGTCTATGTTATATAATACAATATTTCTTGGGGACTAGATCATCTGCTTGCTTATCACAGAATCATGCCCCTTATTGATTTCCATGCTGATGCGCCAGACAAGCACAGTTTCTTGTCTTTAGCCAACCAAGGACAGACTAAATAACATCACCTCACAGCCACTGCTGAAAGTTCAGCTGTTTGAAAGTTCAAAATGAAATTGGCTTAAAACAAACAAAGTCTGCAGTTAATGTCTTCAAATGCATTTTTTTGAGTAGTTAAATGATTTAACGATGTAGATTCTTGAATTACACAAAACCAACAAATAAAAAATGACCAGGAAAGTTTGGACTAAAATGTTTTGGAAGCTGATTTTTAAATTCATAAAAATTGTAATATAAACATGAAAACAGGTCATAATTTTCAAAAATAACACAAACACTTAAAACAGAAACTAAACAGTTGGAAACCCGACTTATACACCAAAGTCACAGCAGGGTTTATACCCATGTTAAACAAGGGGGAACACCTTGGTGTGGTATTAAATGAACCAACCCACTGCCCATCAGCAGTATTGCAGCAGTCTTCTAATGCATCCTACAGCTTTGGTCAAAATCTGACCCTGATTATATTAGAAACATTGTCCCAGACTTTCTCCCAGGTAGCCAAGACAGGAATCTATTCTGGTATATTCAGTTCTCTCAATCTTATTGCTGGGTTTTGCGGAGGTGAAGGAAATGGCAACGTGATCTGCCTCAACTATACACCTACCCTGCATCTCTGAGACTTTCCATCCCATCTGAATAGCCTTAATACATCAGCACATCTTCTCACTCACCATTTTTTCCCCAAAGATAACAACCAATACCGAAACGGAACATGACAGCTGTAGCTACCTCAAACATATGCCTTGTCTTGCACGTTCCATTTATTTCCTCTTTCCTCCAACCCACAGCCTGCACAACATTTTACTTTTGAAACATTTGTCCTTGCAATATCTTCCCTCCATTTTCCCCTTTCTCTTATGCCTCTTCCCTAGGAGAAAATGGCTTGCTGGGAAGCTGAGTGCCTTTGGACTTGTGCTGGAAAGAAGTCAATTGCTGCAGGTGTGGAAACTTGCCAGAGCCTGATCCTTCCTTAAAAACCAGGATAGGGGAGCAGTTTCACATTTCATCTTTTCTGCTGTTGCAAGGGACACATGCAAGTGGTGGCTGTTTGCAACACAAAAAGATCCAGAGAGCTCCCAGCATCTCTTGCTGTTTGCTTTGTGCTATGGAGCATTATCGCTCCAGACCAACTCAAACCAGTTGTGGCACAAGTAGAGAATAAAATTCTATTTTTCTCCCTTCAGGAGAAGCACAAGCTCCTTCTCGGAGCTCACCCCTGGCTGCTCTCAGCCATTGCTGCAGAGCCACATCATGCAACTCCCGCATCCCAACTCATACAAAGTCCGTGTAGACCTTATCCTGTTTCAAATAATTGTACCTCTCAATCTTTCCATTGGTCTTTGAGCCCCTTTCTCTCTTTGGAGACTGAAGGTTCCAGAAAGAAGCCAAATATCCAGAGCACAGAGCTCCCTTAAGAAGGATCCAGTTTCCAGAGAGGAATACTATTACAAGTGGCTTTCAGGCAACACAGTGTTAGGTGTCTGCTCTCAGGCAAACATGGTTTAGAAACAACAGCCCCAGCTTTGTCCCAACAGCTCTACACTACCTTAGTTTCTCCAGGAAGTTATCCCTGATTTACGCTGATGTAAAAATGAGAGAGACAAAAAAGAGATGTGTCAGGGCTGCAGGGTTTTGCAGTTGACACAGCCCAGAAGCAAGAAATCATTCAAAAATCTTTCCCTTACAAAATGCAGAGTAAGAGGATTTGATGGTACTGATTTACTGGCAGGGAGAAAGACAAGTACTCACCGGTAGAAACATCTATTTTCATAGCTGTTCTGATAGACAAGGCTCAGTTTTAACAATGTTGGCCAGGCCTTCACCAGTTTTGGTTTGTCCCACATCATGGGCAGCTCATATGTCAGAGTGGCAGGCAGTGTTATCATTAACAAAAGAAAGAAAAAACAGCTGAGAATTAAAACAGAAAGATGTGATCTGCCACAGTAAGAAAACAACTTTTTTTCTTCCGACTTTTCCCAAAAATGTGAGAGCTATGCTGTCTCCAATAAAAGATAAACGTGACTCAAATCTGCATTATGTTAGCAGAAACCACCTGCAGTTAATTACAGCTAGATAAAGGAATGACTTGTCTTTTGGTCCAAATCTTGTCTTCGAGGCCCACATCTGTTCCAAACCACACACAAAAAAAAGGTTTCAGCTCTGATTTATTCTGTGATAGACAACGGATGGCACTCATGTCCTTCCACTCCTTACTTCTCTGTGCTCCGATAGCTACAGCACCTGGTCCCACGATTCCCTCACCTTTGTGATTTAATTTCCTCAGTGAGTTTGAGTGGGGGTGAACTGCATGACTAAATTAAAACGTCTTCTCCAGCAAATACTGTGTTAGGGCTCAGGCATCCATTTCTCTTGGCAGTCGTTTCCATTCTGCAAGGGCACTTTTCATGCATATGATTTTTTAACCAAAGCAAAGAATACGCTTCTTCCCCTGACCACTGGTGTCAGTGTTAGATGCATATTAAAGTTTGACAGGAGGCTAGAAGACATATTTTCTCAAATATTAAACTGGTCTTTAGAGACTTACCCTTTCAGAAAATTCTACTCTTCTGACTCACATTAGAGATGAGAGGCAACACAAAGAACAGTCTTACAACACATTTTAAAAGGAAAAAAAATCTTTTTTAAGGTAGTAAAAAGCTTCAGGAATTTTTATCTGTTGTACCTTTGTTAGTAATTTTTGTGTGCACACTGGACCTGACCACTGGGTTACTTGCCAGAAGCATGTCTTCCAACTAAAGCAGAGTATATCTCATCAATTGTACGCTATCTCTTAATGGTTTCTAAGCAGTTACTTCATCAGGGCTCTGACATACAGTTAGCTGTTCATGCAGACTAAATAACATTATGCAGAACTTCCTTTGTTCTAAAGGCTGTTTTTCATGTAGAGGAGGGATCCAAGGCTTATCCAGAGTAGGTCCCTTTGATTAAACACAACGTAATTCTATTTTTTCGCTGTGTGCCAACAATAATCACCATATCTCTCAGTTCAACCACATAGCTGCCAAATTCAGATGTTGCATTTACTTTTCTAAAGCCTTTATCAACCAGATTTGTTCACCTAATTTCAGTGCAGTTACAAGACAGGGCCAGACTATGGATTTCTTGTGTTTCCGTCATATCCAATTTGATCATTTTCTGCTAAGTTAAAGTCTAACTTGCTGAACTTTTGACAAATCAGAAAACCATTTCACTCTTTCATTGACATCTAATCTCTGAAATGCAAGACATATTCTCTGAGTGATCTACTCCATTTCTGCTATAATGGAAGCGGATGGAAAAATATGAACCTGTGTCTTCCAGACAGCAGTGTGAGATCTGCAACCATATTCAAAGAGCCAGAACAGACAAAATGCTGAAAGAGGAATCTGAATGCTACCAAATCACATAAGTATTTAAATATACTGATTTTACTTACAGTCAAGCCCTTCCCTGTCACTGGGTGCGTCTCCACAGCCTGAGGCAGAGAGCTGCCAGAAAGTTTTCTCCAGGGGCATAACACCCCCAGAAGAGACCTGCTGCCAAGAAGAGTTTCTTTATTTTGCTGTTTAGGTGTTGTTTAACTGTCTTGTGCTAATGTGAAAGACCAGAGCTGGCTCACTCCCAGTCATGTAGCCATAGGCTTTGTTCCTTTAAACCCTCCAAAAAGCTCTTTTCTCTCTGCTTTTCATTATTTGTCCCCCTGCTTCTACACCCCTTTTGCTGGAGTTTCCTGGCCAGCCCATCAGTGAACAGCAACAAGATCGTGGGATGACTCCAGGTCCCCTGCCCTGCTCAGTGGGGGTGGCCCAGCATCTCCATAGCTCATGGTGGTAACCTGCTGCTCCTTCTCGGGGCATGGAGAACTAGGCAAGCTGCAGCCACCTCTCCTGGAGTCACAAATGCCCTAGGAGAGCATAGGGAAAGGACATAGCAATGGATTTGAGAGGGATTTTTTAAGAGACTGAGGGTCAGCGTGAGGACCTGGGTTTGTCTATGGAGGAAGAATTAAAAAAAAAAGATGTGTGAGTTGTGCAGAGAGACATGCTCAGAAAATAGTCTGAGCATCAGCCCCGAGTGGACATGAAACTCAGCAATCTTCACAGCTTGATGAATGCCTGCCATTTTGACAGGAAATGCCAAATGCCTTGAATTAATTACGTCTCTAATGTTTTCCTGCTGGAGAGAGAGCTTTAGCCCATTTGAAATACTGAAGCTTAGACAAACAAACAAGACCGAAAAGGCTAAAGTAATTGTTGTTAATCTATCTTCAACGAAATTAATGGATATTTCCCCTCCTTCTGCCCTCTTCCCCCCACCCCAATTTACTTCTAAAGAACAGAGCCCATATTTCAAAGGATTTTGCTGTATCTCCTCTATAGAAAAGCCCTAAAGAACAAAAGAAACAAATAATTCAACAGCAATAGTAAATACATGTGAAGTAGTGGATTTAAAGTTCCTTAGAAAGCTGCACCAGATCAGCAAGCAAAGCTGCTGCTAGGGAAGTGTTGCCAAAGTGGTACCACACAGGGACAAGCAAATTACTGTGATAATCCTAAACTGGCCTCTAAGGGGCAGTAATGTTGAGGCACTCATATGCAAATTTAAAAAAAAAAAAGTACATTTCTAAGCAGAGAGATGCTTATATGAGAGAGCCATGAAAGAGGCTAGAAAAATCACAGAACAAAACTAGCAGCAAAATCCCAAATGACTTACTGACATTCAGAAGCACTGGAGGAGCAAACACTTGCCAGAAATTACTGTCCCCAGGTATCCTAAACGGAAAGAATATCTGTAGTACACATGCCTTATGAAGGAATTATCACATGAACCTTCAAATGAAATGCTGATGTTTCCTTTAAAGGCAGAATTTCCAATGTACCGAGTGAGCACTGGCTGTAGTATAGGGATTGCCTCTTTTATGGACAGCAGGAAGAAAATAACATTGGTGAAATCCTTCACTACTGCTCAACAAAACTGATCTTAGCTGCAACAATGATCAGTAAAACTTCAAAGGATTTAGAATTTTGGTGACAGAATGAACTAATGCCAAGTCCACTAAAAGACACTACTCCCTCCCAAATTACAGTTGATTTATAGAAGTGGGTTGTTTTGTCCCAGACAAAGTATCTGCCACAAAGCTCGTGGGCAGACTACAAGAGCTTTAAAGGATCACCCTAAGAGAATTATTTCTATCCAGATATAAAACAACATTTAAACAGAATAAATCAAGTCTTTTGCTGAAGTGATTATTTGGAGTACAAATTTTGGCTGTCATTGATAGCTGTACTTTCACTATTTTTTCTTTTGCAAAATCCCTTTTCAAAGTGTGGCTTGAAATGAGTTTGTGATTTAAGAGACCCTGTGTATGTATATGCATATGTACATATACAAAGTGGTTTATGTTTAGCAGCTATTTGCGCTGATCCACAAATTCCAGAGCGAGACAGCTCTTCATTCAAGTAGCATCTCTACTCCCACAGCCAAATTTCTGTGTCAGCTCCCAGGTAATATTCACTTTTACAGCAAAGGGGAAAAGTGATACAGAATAAAGCACCAATTAAGAAATCTCCTTTTCTTTTATCTGTCTCCAGCTTCATACGAGAATTTGAGGAAATTGTACCCAGACTGGTTACTGTTGAGGCAGCATGGCTCTCTCCCAGTGAGTGCATGTGGAGTTTTTGCTTATGGGGGCAAATTGCGCACCTGGATTTCTCCTTGAGACAGAATCATGGTGGGCCCAAACTCCCAGGAATCCCTCATTGCTTCTTGGTTCCCTGCTTTAAATTCAATTGTATGTTACAGAAGTGTACATCCCTCCCCATCCAAAGAGTGACAGCAAGACTGTTTGATTTTCCTGCTGGAGGAATAGCAGTTGTGAGATTTTAAGATACTACAGGAGAAAGAAACTAGAGTGATGTCTGTGCTGAAAATTACCTTGTGATATAGGAAAGCCACCTGTGACATTTCCCAGAGAAACTAACTTGAAATGTGCTGCTAAAAGAGATTTTCAGCACACAAACTGGCATCTAGGCAAAACGCAACTTTACCCAAGAGACTCTCTGTCCCTGTTCTATAGAAACAGTACGTAAGTTTTTCAAAATTTATATTGTATAACCACAGACGTGTTTAAACATGCCCAGTTTGTTTATTCATGTGTCTCCACTCTTCTGACATTTCTGTACAGATGCCACGAGCCAGGCAACCACCAAGCATGGGTTTGCACTGGTGCCTGACTTAAAAATACTGATCAGGTATTTGCACAGGTCAGGAGCTCGCAAAGACACAGCCACCATGTAAAGTTGATTTTAACATCTGACCAGGGTTCTACTGTTCATTGATTAATGCCAGTGTTCAGAGAAAAAGATTGTCACTGCAGATATTTACTTTTAGTTTGTTTCCTAGAACTAAGCATCAGACTGGAAGAAGGGAGAGATAAAGTCCAAAGGCAAAAAAAAAAAAAAAAGTCAAAATGGTTATGTTTTCCCCAGGAAATAAAACTGTCCATTATTTTGGGGTACTGAATAATTGTTTGTCAAATTAGTGAAGAAATAGCTAGTAATAATGGCTTGTAAGACCATCACTAGAGTTCAGTGCTAACACTCTTAATGTAAACATGCTGATTTCTAGAGTTCATAGCATCCTTTGTGGATAATGACATCCACTCAGACTTCTTTTTGCAATTAGGAGATTTGTATTTCTCCTACTTAGGAAAAGTAAAGCTGAGATTTTTCAGAAACTGAGGGCTGACAAGTCATGTTAATTACAATATTGAGTCTCAGACCAAGCCCTGCCAAAGGCCAAGCAGAGTGGGTAAAATACTCCAGAAGCATAAAATACTGCAGCCAATCACTGGCCTTTCATCATAAATCTCAATGATCCTTTAACCTTTGTGATTCCTACTTTGACAAAAAGTAGGAATAGTGTTGCTTACTCAGCTTCTCAGAGAATGAAGTGCATGTACAGAGAATTTTTTCCCCAATATCTTCCTACAAAATATCTTTTGGATAGCTTTTCCTATAGTATTCCTAAGTTATTGCAAATGCAGCAGCCTGTCAATTATGATTACTGAGAGAGAGATGACCAGTAGGTCACTGTTCCCAGATATCCGAAACACATCAAATTTCATTACTGTGTAATGCGTCATCCCTTCTCCAATTGTTATTTGCATTCTACCTCAAACTGGCCAGTTGACTTTTTGGGTGAAACTGCTAGTTATTGAGTGGGACTGATTTATAGCTAGGAATGAAAACGCATTCTTGAAAGCAGTAAGGTGACTGGTAAAAGCTATGGCTAGGGTTAAAGCATAATTGAATGTCTCAGCTGCACTTAGACTTTTTGTCTCTTGTTTCCCAAAACCTTGATCTCCCCCATCTCTCCTACGATTTCTGGATCCTGTGTCAAAACCTGGCAGGCTTTTACAAACCAGTGCATGAAGCAGAAGTATTTTGGCCCTCAATTTTAGGCATGTTTTCCCCAAAAGATTATTCTTTTGGGAAGCTTGAATCCATATGCCCAATGATGACCTCTTACTGCAGCTGCCATGTGTCTTCTGGAGAACAGGAGTCAAGAAAAGGCAAATTTCTGTCCACTTCCCGCCCTGTCCCAGAGCTCCCTGGCTTGGAGGTTTGCCAGGATCCACAGCTGGGGTCAGATAGGGAGAGCAACTGAGGTCCAAGGTCAAACTATAGGGCTGGTGGGAGACATTTGCTGGGGCCTGGAGGGGAGAGGAGATGGGGAATGTAATGAGCTCAGAGAATGGGGATCTCGACAGAAAAATGCACTGAGGGCAAAGAGATGAATGAACATCAGCTCTCAAAGGACAGGGGAGTTTTCTTTTTTTCTGCAGAAGCCAGACTGCATTGCTCTATCAAGCTATACAAACATAACCTAGAAGAAATAAAGCAAAAATACATTTACTGATTGCAGGCAAATTGAATTAAGTAATACAATGGAAATTAATTCTCCAAACCCAGCAACTCGCCTAAAATCACCAAGAGTCAGTTTAATTTTGCTACAGGCTGTCATGAGGGAAAAGTTTCCCATCTGGCTTCCAATATGTTTCACTTTGGGGAAAAAAAAAAAAAGACACATCCACTGGGGTTTTGTTATTTCTGTTGTTTTATATGAGA
This sequence comes from Mesitornis unicolor, assembly GCF_000695765.1. Lineage (NCBI taxonomy): Eukaryota > Metazoa > Chordata > Aves > Mesitornithiformes > Mesitornithidae > Mesitornis > Mesitornis unicolor. Next base: position 2,712 of record NW_010200845.1, on the reverse strand, counting down.
CAAGGCTGCAATAAAGCCCAAGGTCTGCAGTCCCCTGTTGGCCAGCTTTGAGAGAATGCAGGTAAACTGCTCCTTTCCTACCTCAGATGAAAAAACTGAGAAAAGAACACTCTGAACTGGGGCAAAAATCTTTAGATATCTTCTGCGGCAGGGGAAGTAGCAGGCTAGAATGGGTAACAGCCATTTCTAATGCCAGGAAGGGTAATCAGAAGGGCTTTAATTGATAGCACAGTTAACAAAAAGACAACTCCACAGGGGTGCTCAAATGCAGTCAAGATGGGCTTCTTACACAGTTAAGTCAACATGGCACATAAAAAGCAACCCCCAAGCCCTAGGGCCAAGGCCGTTCCAGGCCACCGCACTTCCCGCAGGGAATCTTTTTGCAGTGGCATTTTGCCATGTGTCAGCCCTTTGTTTTGGCATCTTCCAGTAGCCTCCTGTGCTCCTTGGTTGCACTGCCTGGACTTCTTACCTACAGCAGCGTTTGCCAAAGCAAAGGCCAGCAGTGGGAACAGCAGGCAGGATGCAGGCATTTGGATAAGGACAAGCGTGGAGACAGGGAAATAGGGTGGGAGCTGAGAGAGGTGCTGCAGCCAAAAGCCAGAGAAACCAAAGGAAGGGCATGGTCACTGCAAGACAAAGGTTGAGATATGAGGTTGTATCTCAAGGTGGGACCTGTCCATCATTGAGTGAGGCCCAGAGACCTAACCAAGAAAGCAAAATTAAAATACAGGAGGCAGGAACAGAAACATGTAAGCACAAGACTCAGCAACACACACCAGTGGAAGCATCACCTCCAGCACCTGTACCTGATTAGATGAGGGAGCTGCCCACACTTGGGCCACCAGAGCAGGAGTGCTGCACTGTGGAGTACGTCAATGCAAGCAGTCTCTCAGAATGGTGGCCATCCACACCTTGATTGCCTGAGGGAGCTGAGAGGGGAGAACTGGACCTTGCCCACATTTCTAGAAAGTGCATTTGCTCTTATAAAATATAGCTGTTCTTCCTGAACAACAGTATTATCCCCTGTTTGCTACAAGGCAAGATGTGTAAACCCTGGCCATAAAAAGAGCCATGCTTAGCATGGCTGACTGCTTAGCTTCAAGCTAACAGTGAACGAAGGAGAATTCTCAAAAAAGAAACTTTAAGGCCACTTTTTTTCCTCTCCTGCCCCTGTACGGAGCAGTCCTGCATGTGCTGGGCAGTTGCAAGCCTGCCCTCCATTTGCACAGCTGTGAGCCCTGCAATTTTGTGCTCCCACAGAAACATCCGTTTGCCTCACATAAACAAACAAACAACAGCATACCTTTGGCATGTTACTAAGGAGAAAGGCACTTTTGTTTAGTATTAAAAAAAAAAGAGCCAGGTTTCTTTACCACTTTCTTCCTATGCAATTGGAGGTCAGAGAGGCTGACAAAAATTATTTTCCAGCAAAGGAATCCCACTTTTTCCAATTATTTTGCAATTATTTTATTACAGGCAATCTCTTATAGTAACAGTTTTCCTTCTGTGTCTCCAGCTGCCACCCCCAGCCCACACCTTCCCTTCTCCAAATTCTGCAATGAGCCAACCTCAGGAGGTGGCTCAGGTATGACCATAAGCTCAGTTGATATCTGAGCTGTGTCACTGAAAGTCACTCCAGAAAGAGGAGGCGCAGAAAAGCAGACCCTCTGGGCCCTTAAATAATGAGGGAAAATACGCATTCTGCACTTCTAAAAGCACATGGGAGATGAGACTCTCAAATGTGTCAAAATGAACAATCTAGCTATCAATTTTTTCCTACAAGGCTCATACAACAACCCGTTTGCCATGCGTCCCTAAAGTGCAACTCTCCTGACATTATAAAACCATCTGAGCTAAAATACTGGAAAGCCACACAATGTTACAGGCAGTAACACCCATTTTGTTTTGCAAAACAAGCACGCTTTACGAACACAGACATTTGGCAGTGGTAGAGGAAGGGCAAGCTGCAATTTTTCTCCTGTGCTAAGCAGCCAGAGCTTCTGGACTACTTTTCTTGCAAGGGCAAGGTAACAACACAATATGAAGAACAAAAAACATGGCTGAGTAAGAAAATGCTCTGAATTCAGAATTAAATGAAACTTAAGACAATACTAGGATTAAATAAAACTCCTGAATCACTCATTTCTGTTTCCTTTTGGCCACAGAGAACAGTGCAAAGCCAGCCCCATGAGTGGCTTTACCACTTCCTTTTGTGCTGCCCATCTGCACAAGCCCAGTTCTGCCACTCAGCATATGGAGGGAAAGTCACAGCCTCCCTCTCCTGCTCCTCCACCTCCTGCAGAGCTCCTGGTGTTTCTCTCAGCTGAGGCCTTCCAGGGGGCTGTCACTCTGCTCAGCATTTTTGCTTGAGCACAGAAACTCCTCATGTCCTCCTTCTCCTGTACAATATTGCCCTGTTGCATCCAAGCTGGACCAGCTACTTGGAGAGTCCCTTCTCCCTGTACATACCATAGGTATTTTACCAAATTTTTGTGTGTACTGATAGCTCCTTGCCTTTCATATGCTGAGGTTTACAGTGTTGGAAAGCAGAGCCTCCTGGTATGCACACAGATTTTGGCAGAGAAGAGAAAATGAAAACAGCAAAAGATCTGCCCCTCTTGAATGGAGAGAATGCCAGGATGCTGTTTTCTGTTCACACAGGAGAACAGCAAACAACAGCATGCAGGACAACCAAGCGATCAGGCCCAG
>NW_010200844.1:33736-38176 GCF_000695765.1 Mesitornis unicolor | reverse complement strand
CATGCCCGCCTTCAGGCAGGTGGGGGAGAAGCAGCTGCCCCAGGAGGTCGTCTTCATGGCCTGGTCTCCCAAAAGGGACCTCATCGCCCTGGCCAACAGAGCGGGGGAGGTGAGTGTGGGGGCTGTCGAGCCGGCGGTACCGGGGAGGGGGAGCCACGGGCCGTGTTGGAGGCAACTTCTGTGGTCTCACTTGAAAGGTCTGAGGGCAGAAGAGCTGCTGCTGCTTGCAGGAAAACGCTGCTTCTGCGGTATAGTCGCTGATATGCCTCTGCTGTTATCTGTGCCATGATGCTTGCAAGCTTGGTCGAGCGTTTAGGAATACTTTTTAATCAAGTTCCCAATACTTATTATACCCTCCCTTTGAGAATGAAGTGTGGGTAACCCCTGTTGGTCACAGGCTTCTAGGCTTACATAGGGCAGAGCTTATTTCTCTCTATTGCTGTACAGTAAACATATACTGTCCTCTAAAATGGCATCTACTAGAGGAGCAGGTATTAAAGACACAGGAGTTATTAAAAACTGGTAAAAAAAGATGCATCTTGAACTGATTTACAAACTGGTATTGATGGGAGGACATGGTGTATTTTTGTCTTCGATGTGTTTGCTTTGTAGGTTTTACTTCATCGGCTTGCAAACTTTCAGCGAGTGTGGAGTTTGCCTCCAAATGAAAATACAGGAAAAGAAGTGACTGCCCTTGCTTGGAGACCAGATGGCAAAAGTAATGTCACGTGTATGAAGTGACATGGTGCAAATAAAAATTCCACTGGAAATCAGTGAAAGTGGTGGTGATGAGACCTCTAATCTGTGACAGAAACTTTCAAGTTAAATGTGTTTAAAGAGAAGGGTGGCTTAACTTGGTGTAGGTTTATTCAAAGTAATAGATTTACACTGTTGAAAGTAATTTTCAGGTAGTTTTGCAAGGTGGATTGATGTCCAAGATACTGCTTTTCAAGGTACAGCAAAACTTCTAGTTCCTAACTAAACAGAATATTTTTATATGAATAACAAAATTTATTGTGTGAGTAGAGAGAGAACCTGTCTGATCAATGTTGACTGAAGCACTTAACTCATTTAGTCTGAGCTTCACAGGCTGAAATTGCTCTAATAATACACCAGAGAAGAGAAAAAAAAAAGCCTTTTTCTTCTCAGCAGAAATAATATTGAATTTAGTAGCTTGATAAACTTGAGATGGAAATGAGTTCGGTTTTTGACTTGTTAGAGGCTGGAGAAAGGGATCAATCTTCCATGGTGTGTGGGTAAAAAATACCTATGTGATTTTATGATGGAGTCAGAGGGGTTTAAGAAACTTCTTTTTACGCTGGTTGTCTGTGATTAGCAGGAAGTAAGCATAGAAACCTTTGCTTGCCGTATTTTTCTGTGGATTAATAGAGTTAAGACAGTGATGCAAAAGTTGCTCAGCAAGTCTTAAATTGTGTTTTTCTGTAATGAAACCCAAACCTTCTGGGTGGACAGTTGTTATATATAATTTTGGCCTCAAATGTGCAAAAACTGTAGCCTCTGCTTTATCAGAACTGTTGTTAGAAGTGTGTTCAGTTCAACGTGTAGATGAGTTATTGTGAAATCATGCCTTTGACTTAAATTTATCCCTTCAATTATGGTAGGAATTCAGACTTTCATTTTAATGGATAGATTTCAATGAGACTTTGGAAGGACTATAAATAGACAAAAAGAAAACTCTGTCTGTAGTTGTCTGTGAAGATATGTTATTTTCTAGTTCAGTATGAAGTACAAGGTTTTGCACATTGGTTATTTATACATTTTACTCCTCTTTCTCTAGTTTTGGCTTTTGGGCTTACTGATACCAAGCGGATTATTCTGTGTGATGTAGAAAAACCTGAAAGCTTGCACTCCTTCTCTGTGGACTCATCTATTACATACATGCACTGGATGGAAGTAACTGAGGAAAGCAGGTGAGTCCGAAGAACTCTAGAAGTAAATGATGGGCTATGGAATGCCACCTTACTAATCATTTATACTTAGTATGTTACAAACAGGAATGTAAAATAATATAATAATATGTAACTGTGGCTTTTTTTTACCACTTGGCTAAAAATTTCCTTTTTGCTAGAATAGACCTTTTTCATACGCTTGGTTTTAGTGTTGGTGTCTTAGTCATCACAGAATCACAGAATCTCAGGAGTTGGAAGGGACCTCGAAAGATCATCCAGTCCAACCCCCCTGCCAGAGCAGGATCACCTAGACTAGGTCACACAGGAACGCGTCCAGGTTGGCCTTGAATGTCTCCAGAGAAGGAGACTCCACAACCTCTCTGGGCAGCCTGGTCCAGTGCTCTGTCACCCGCACAGTAAAAAAGTTTTTCCTCATGTTCAGATTGAACCTCCTATGCTCCAGCTTGCACCCATTGCCCCTTGTTCTATCATTGGACATGAGAGAAAAGAGCTTGGCTCCTTCCTCCTGACACTCGCCCTTTACAAATTTATAAACATGAATGAGGTCACCCCTCAGTCTCCTCTTCTCCAAGCTAAAGAGACCCAGCTCCCTCAGCCGCTCCTCATAAGGGAGATGCTCCACTCCCTCGATCATCTTTGTGGCTCTGCACTGGACTCTTTCAAGCAATTCCCTGTCCTCCTTGAGTTGAGGAGCCCAGAACTGAACACAATATTCCAGATGCGGTCTCACCAGGGCAGAGTAGAGGGGAAGAAGAACCTCTCTCGACCTACTCACCACACCCCTTCTGATCCACCCCAGGCCACTGTAGTCTTCTGCTCACTGTAATGTGTCTTTAGAGTGAAGCTGTCTTTGAGGTGTAGGCAGGTTGTACTGCAGGGTTGCAGAGTGTTTAAACAGCCTCAGTCAGTAACTGTGTTATAGATGATGAGGGATTTGGTAGAAATAAAAATTATTATTAGACTTCTTTTATTAATTTGATAAATTATTAAAGGCTCCATAAGGGGTTGCCCTCTGACATTTGTAACTCTTTTAATATATGTCATGTATTGAGTATGTGCAGTAACTTTGAAGTTAGAAAGAAATTCTCTTTTCCTCCTATTATTACAACTTGGATGGCAAACACAGTCTTAATTCTTTTTCAGTGTTCTCACTTCCTTTTATAATGCTGAGGATGAATCAAATCTTCTTTTGCCTAAATTACCAGCGCTACCAAAAAAGTAAGCATTATACTAACAAGCTTTAGGAGATACAGTTTGTCATTCATTGTAATTGTTTTGGTTATTCATTTTAATACGCTATGGATGCTTTGCATTGGGTGTCTGTTCACTGTTATTGAGAATAATTTTTTTTTCAGTTACAGTACTACTGCAAAAATATTCAGGTAAGAAATTGTCATCTTACATCTTTTTGTTTTATTTTGTTTTCTGGTATTGAGACAAGCTACGTAAGCTCCAATCATATGTTTTGTATTTTCAGTGAAGAAAAGTCAGATGAGATTATGAAGCTTCTGGGTGATGTAAGGTAAATTCTGTATGTGGGTTGTTGTGGGGTTTTTTTGTGTGGGGTTTTTTTTGGGTTTTGTTTTTTTTTTGGTAGGGTCTTTAAAGCGATAAAATAATGGATGAGTGGATATGTTTTAAGGATCCTGGAGAAAGGATATGGAGCATCTCTTTTCATGTGCAAAGATAAACTTCAAAGAATATATTTTTTTAAAAAGTGTCCCTCAGTTTACAGCTTTTCTCCTCCATTTAGAGGCATTATAAAGCACTTTATCAGCAACTGCTATTGGTGCCATATATTTTTCTTAGAAGAAGATTTCTTGGGGTGTATTTGAGGGCTATGTTGCGTGCATTTCTTAAGCTTGTCTCGGAGACATTGTGAATGTTTGTTATAGACTGGGGATTTCTGTGGATTTGCATGACTGTGCCAAAGCTAAACTTAAAATGAGCTCTGAAATCAGCTGTATTAGGGTTACTTTAAAAGAAAGTAAGCATCTCTTATTAGGAAACACATGAGCAACTGGAGGAAGCGTAGCTGAGCAGACTGAGACTGTCTTTGTGGAGTGTTTGTGGTGCATCTTTGAGGAGGGTGCTTAACCTCTGTGCCTTGTTTTTCCATTCACTTTCTTTCACTTTCTTACAGTCTCACCACTGAGAATTATCCTCCGTATTTCAAAATTTGCATGTCTGTGTATCACCAGATATTCCTTTTTAAGATTTTCTGTCTCTTCTGACACTAGGACTTCCTTGCTAGAGAGAAATGCGGCAGCTGTCGGTGGTATAGGAACTTCCTGGATTCTGTGCTCCTTCATCTATTCAATTAATCAGAAGTTTTTCAGATACTGTTTTGCTAAGTTCTGTCTTGGTTTTAACAGAAACATTCTCCTTTAACAGTTATTTAGGAGTGTAACCAGCAGAAGTTGCACTTAATCGTCCCTTATTGATAAGGGGACATGTAAAGCTTTCTCTTTTTTTTTTTTTTTTTTTTAAATAATTTAAAGGACTTTCC
>NW_010200844.1:31173-33705 GCF_000695765.1 Mesitornis unicolor | reverse complement strand
TGTAACTTAAGTGAATATGCGTAGTTGAAGATGTATGGGTGTTTGACAGCAAGTTTGGACCTCCATGTCCAAAGCTTAATGCTTTATACATAGACTCCTAAAAAAGGACATATACATAGATATCTAATAAAAAGGAGGGGTTGTAGAGAAGCTTTTTCCCAAGTCATTCTAGTAAGTTGGTTTTAATTAGTGAGCAAAGCACAGACCTGTCTGTCCCAGTCCGTATTCTTTGAACTGAGTTTCTGTTTCTGATGCAGTTGTTACTTGTGACACTACTTTGCTGCTTCACTGTTTCAAATGTTTTCTGGCTTTGAGGTTTTGCTGAGGAGTGCCTGGGTGACAGTGACAAACGTACTCTGTGTGTAGTTAGGATAAACTTAGAGGAATACAGGAGTAACTTTGTAGGAATGCTTTGCAGCCTGTATTGGTAGGTGGGCTGTTGCTAGAAACTGTTACTTTTTTCCTAGAAGGTCTAAAGTAAGTGAAGAAGGACTTCTATGCTTAAATTGTGTTATTTTTTCCCTGTTCCCTCAGTTAATATAGTAATTGATACTCTTTCTGTTTGTGTTAGCGGCAGGTTTTATCAATGAAATCCAAGCAAATATATTTTTTATTTTTAAATTTCTTGGATTGTAGACAGTAACACAATGTTGCTTTTTGTTCAGTGGTTCTTTAGAGGATCTTTAGTAAAGGCATGGAATTTAAGTGGTTGGTTTTTTTTGTATGCATTACTATTTGTTTCAGTATGCTCATCAACACATTTTGTTTTGTTTTTGTAGGCTTAATGCTCTTGTCCTTGGTGGCAGCTCAGGATTTATTGAGATTTATGCTTATGGAATGTTCAAGATTGCTACAGTAACTGGGGTATGTTTAGTTCTTTTCCGTATTTTTTCTTCATAATTATACCAAACTACAGCTGAATTGAATGAAAAAATGCATACGTACACTTACACATAAGTGAAACTGATTTGTTGATGTCTAAAGAAAAGAATGGCTGTTTCTCTCGATTGAGTTGTGTGGTTATTGTTGGAAAGATATTCTAACTCTGGTGATTTTTACATCTTGTTTCAGATGAAACAAAATTCAACACTAATCCACGTGAAAACAGTGCTTTTGTTCTTGAAGAGTAGCTGACAATTCCACTTTTTTTTTTTTACATGTCCTTAACTGCAACCTTCTTTGTATGTGAATGTGTTAGAGCAATAAATACATCTTAAAGGAAATGCAATCTTTCATTAACCTTTCATCTGGAATCCTTCAGGTGGCAGGTTCTTGTCGTGGACTATGTTTGTCCAGTGATTTAAAATCACTGTCAGTTATTACAGAGATACGAGACTCTTCAGACAGTGAAGCAGAGATAACATATTTCCAGGCAAGTAAAGTAATTTTAAAATGCTCTCTAAAAGTAAAACTGTTTTTTATTTAATTTCATGTAGCTTTATTGCTTTCCCATTATTTGCAGAAAAAGCACAAACTACTATTTCCAGCCTTTCTGAAATTCACCACGATTTAGCTTTTGAATTTATCACGTTAACATGCAGTTTCACTGATGAGACTGCTGATGATGATCTGTGGCATTCTTTTAAAATATTACTTTAAATATAACATTCATTTATTCAATTACAGTTACAGTTATTCACATTTTCTTTATTCTGACACAGAGGAATAGGAGCAATGCTGTTGATTATCCTGTCTTTCCAGAACAGCCATCCTTAAAACTAACTATTACTGTTAGAACTCCAAAATGAGGAACTTTATAATGAGTTTTTGTACATGTATTAAAAATATTTATTGCCCCTTTGAATTAAATGTGTTTCCCTCTTAAAATCAACTTTAAGGAAATGAGAAATCACAGTTTTTCTCTGGGTCCTCCAAATCTGTCTTTTCATTTGTGTAATCTAAAATTTCTTAAAAGACACATCATCTGTTAACTGCTTCTTTTTTCATTTGGTATAGCTGGACACTAGTTTATTATCAAGTTACTTACCTGAAGTAACTCGAATGGCCCGGAAGTTTACTCACATTTCAACTCTGTTACAGGTACAGTTGTGTCACAACAACCTTTTAATATCACAGTTATTACAGGCTTTGATATTCTTAATGCAAGTAAAATAAATGTTTTCTAATAGGAAGCTTAAGTGCGATTTAAATAAATGTAGAGCTTTCACTTGAAATTTGGTAATAAATTTTATATTTTCCCTTTGTATTGTAACATCCAGTTCTTGCAAGTGGTTTGAAGGGACGGGGGAAAACAGAATAACGCTAATGTCTGTATCTGTTTTTCAGTATATAAAGTTGTCTTTGACGTGCATGTGTGAAGCATGGGAAGAAATATTGATGCAGATGGACTCACGGCTAACAAAGTTTGTACAGGTACTGTAGTATTAACCATTCTTTTGAAAAAAAGTTTTATTTTGCGGTAATTCTGTTGTTCATGTTAATATACTGCATTACGTTGTTTAAGCATAACGCCTCCAGGTAGCAATCACTAAGTTCAGAGGCAACCTGGAAGCTATTGTGTGTCAAGTGCTC
>NW_010200844.1:3126-31142 GCF_000695765.1 Mesitornis unicolor | reverse complement strand
GATAGCTGAGTACAATCAAGCACAATTGTATTGTGATACTACTTTTTAAAATTTAAGTTATTAAAAAATGATAGTTTTCAGCTTGCGCAGCTATTGATCAGTTACCTTGTATTTAAGGTTGTGTTCTTTGTACTTTAGTAATTGATAAACTGAATTCTGTAAATGTTGAGCAACAGCCCACTGGCACTTACAGCCTAGTTCAGTAGAACATTTATAATACCCATGATTGATGCTTTTGGATTTGCTTAAATTTTGTGTTCGTTGACCATGGCTAGAAGTTAATTGAATCAAATCTATTTATGTTTTTCAAACAGATTCTCTGTGATGGCAAACTGCTTAAGATTTCTACTTGGTAGTACAATTGAAAATAATGTAAAATACTGTAAAATTCCCAGAGATCAGTAGTCTGATTTCAGCATTTAAGGGTATGGGTGGGGTTTCCGGTATACTTAATTCAAGTGTTTGTGATGTTATTTGGTAGCTTGGATTTCACCAATCTATTTCAATCATTTTGACTGACAGGAAAAGAATACAACCACTTCTGTTCAGGATGAGTTTATGCAGCTGTTGTTATGGGGCAAAGCAAGGTAGTTACTGTTGTTTTATCTGAGTATGTATTTGCATTTGATATTAAAATACGAAATGAACACATATTTGGTTCTCTTCCCCCACCCCTTTTAGTCTGGAACTTCAGGCATTACTAATGAACCAACTGACAGTAAAGGTATGTTCATATTTTTTTTACATATTACAATTATTTCAATATCTATTAATCACTGTTCTGTTAAGAGAACATTATTACATGTTTGTATTTCTCTTTTAACAGGGTTTAAAAAAACTCGGTCAGTCCATAGAGTCTTCCTATTCCAGTATACAAAAGTTGGTCATAAGTCATTTACAGAGGTAAGTCACACAATATCCAATGAATTATAGATAAAATGGCATATTATATGCTTTACTAAATGACAGCATACTGTATTGGTGATCCTTTGTTTGTAGGTGTGCTAATGTGGAGACTGTGATCATGGCAAAATATACTATTTTACTTTTGGGTTATGGAGAACTATTGAAGTATTTTGAGCAATCTTCGAGACGCGTCACCTGTATATATCACTGCCTGGTGTGTTTATAGAATATATACAAAATATTCACCCAACTTTAAAATCATTAGGACAATATTTGCTTTTCTCTGAAGTCATACTTTAACTCTTATATGCCAGACCACCTTATAAAGCTCTCCACTTAGCACATTAAAAGATAAAAATGTAGCATGCTGTAAAGCAATGAATTCCCAAAGGGTGACTGAAAGATTATACTTTGTTTTGCCTTCCTAGTGGCTCTGAGGCACTGTTATACCATTTGAGTGAATTGAAAGGAATGGCTTTATGGAAACAAAAATATGAGTCTCTGGGATTAGATGCATCTGGAATTGAAGGTATGGTAGTGTGTGTGCTACGTACCCACTCTGATTTTACTTTTGAAAGCTTAATACTAACAGTTAGCTCTTTTTGCAGATGCTATTACTGCTGTTGGTTCTTTCATCCTGAAAGCAAACGAGCTGCTTCAGTAAGTATAAAGTCTGGAGAAATTAAAAACGTACCTATTGAGTCTTGTATCTAAGAGGAAGCATGTGGCTGGGAATAGAGGAAGTTGGGAGAGCAAGGCTTCTCTTTTGGTGTTGAGCTTTTATCTTGTCTCGCTCTATCTCATAGACTCACAGCCCAAGATATAGTCTTACTTGGAAGGTTAGATGGGGCATGTTTTAAAAAGTTGATAGTGCTTGCAAAACCCTTCTGCAGTAAAGATGGGATTTAAGCCTGGAGCAGCTTGTGACATTTAGATCTGGTAATTTCTTTTCTTGTTTCTTTCTCAGAGTTATTGACAGTAGTATGAAAAACTTCAAAGCTTTTTTTCGATGGCTGTATGTTGGTAAGCTTGATGACATAGTAAGCATCCAGTATCTGTTTTGTATTGTAAGCATTGAAATGTTGGCAAGTAATTAAGCTGATCTTAGTTATAACCATCTATTTATATCTGTTGTAGAAAGTTTCTGGACACCTAAAAGATTACAGTAGATGAGGCAAAAATAATTATAATATTAAACACAGATGATAAATTTGATGGTTCTCAGTTAAACTTGAAATGTGTACAGTTTGGGTTGTATATGCTTAGTAATGTTACTCTAAACTGTTGTCTGCTTCATGAGGAATTTGCTGGTCTTGACTTGGAGAAATCAAAGGTCTTAGTTTACACCAAATTTGAAGTACAGTCTAACTCTGCTTTACTCTGTCACTTGCTGCTTTCTCCTGTGGAGACCTCGTTAGCTGTAAAGTTATGCACAGATGTAAACAGTCTCTGGATGCCTGGATACATTAATAGTCACCTCCAGTTGTGGCCACGTAGCTGTAGGTAAAATATTAGAAGGAATTACAGAATGCTGTGTTTTAGCCAGCTTGTTTTTATAAAGTGGTTATGAATAGGTTTATAATTTTAACCGATCTTTTTAAAACTACTTTACAAGAAACTAAGCAGTTTTACCAGATATTGTAAAAGCACTAGAAACAGTGTTAGCACTTACAAGCAGAAGTATAATAATTTTAATTATAAAAATGGTAGAAAGCAGAACTATCAGAGTTCTTTATAACAAAGTTAGAACTTTCATTATTTAAATGTTAAATGTGTTCCCTTGTGTTGAAACTAAACAGAAAACTGATTATCTAAGCCTCACTGATTTAAGATTACTTCTGTGCAATTCTCTTAAAACATATTATTCTAGGCATGACAGTATTCATGTATTTTATATTATTTATATTATAATATTTATTGTAAGCTAGTGGAACAAGTGAGACTTAATTTCAGTCTCAATTCATGATTCTTCAGTCCAGATTCTTTTGCTTCTGACAAATTAATCATTCCTGTTTTCTCAGCGGTGTCTTATTACATAGCTGTGGAAAATTAAGAATATTAGGAAAACATATTAATATTATTGCAGTAAGAATGTAATTTTTCCCTCAGCCATGTTGAGGATGTCAGAAGATCATGTGCTTCCAGAGCTGAACAAGGTAGTAGTAACATTTTCTGATAAATGGTGGTGTAGTCTGTATTCTGCTTGACTTAGAGGACAAGATTAAAGGATTATTTTTGTTCCAAAATTTAAGTAATAGTGTCTATGTCATTTATTTGAGAAAATTGATGTCTGCAGATTCACACTAATATGTTGTTTTGCGTGAATTACTTTTTCTGGTTTATTTGGTAATACTTTTTTTAGTACACTGTATGTGAAAGTGTATGTGTCAGTGTATAGCAACTCTTTATATGCCCTAAATGACTGGGCATGAGTTAAATGGAATGGGATTTTAACATCTTTACCACTGCCCTGGTAGAGGAGGTGGAATAAACCTGTATCAGACTTGCAGACATCATCACATTGGGTGAAGCAGTTAATACGCTCAAAGGCAGAGGTGCCTTCCAGGAGAAAATAGGCTGGAGGAATGGACAGACAGGAACCTCCTGAAGTTCACCAAGGACAAATGGAAGGTTCTGTCCTGGGGACAAACAACCCCCTGCAGTAGCACAGCAGTGCCCCAGCTGGCTGGGGAGCTGCTCTGCTGAGAGGGACTGAAGTGCCGGTGGATGCAAGCTGGGCATGAGCCAGCAGTGTGCCCTGGCAGCAAAGGTGTCCAAATGTAACCAGGTCTGTACTAACCGGAGCATGGCCAGGAGGTCAAGGGAAGTATTTAACCTCCTTATTTAGCACTCATCAGATCACATATAGAATACTTGTTCCATTTCGGGGCCCTGCCATACAAGACAGACATGAATAAACTGGAGTGAGTTCAGCAGAGGGCTCTCAAGCAGATTGGAGGCTGGAGCACTTGCCTTGTGAGGACAGCTGGAGGGAGCTGCACTTCTTCAGCATACAGAACATGTGTTCTATGCTCACGAAATGGATTTCTTATCCTTTGCTTTTCTCACTCTTTCTTTTAGATGACTCAAAAAGATATCACGTTTGTTGCTGATTTTCTTACTGAACACTTCAATGAGGTAGGTTATATTGGTTTGTCAAGTACAGCATCTAACTCTATTTCTGAAGAACTGAATCCAAAAAATCCTATAATAAAATAACTCAGTTATCTTTTTGTGCGCTGCTTCTCTTTAACTTTGGGTTTAAATTATGGTTTTATTTGCATTATTTTTTCAGGCACCGGAACTTTACAATCGTAAAGGAAAATACTTCAATGTGGAGAGAGTTGGTCAGGTAGGAGTAAGCTAGTAACTAGGGAGTAAATGGGAAAAAGAAATGAAAAAGTCCTTACATGGAGAAGCTTTTAAAGCTGTCCCCGCTTTTTATCTCTCTCCCTTTTGCTCTGTGTTGCAAATTCTAGTAATGGTCGAATAGAATATTTTAAATATTTTCCACTAGTGTTAGGAAAAGAAGTGTTTAAAAACACCTTAAATTTTACCTCGCACATGTAAAACTGAAATGTGTTTGTTGTCTTTATGCCATTAATCACTGGATTTCAGAACATTTGTGCTCAAACTTGATTTAAAAATCAGTTTCTTGTGGAAATATCACTATATGATTGTAGACAATAGTTGGTTTTTCTTATTGTTTCAAGAATCCGTAGAATATTTAGTTTTAAGAGTAGGGCATGTTAAATTAAGAAATATTTAAGACTTGTGAGGGGGAATGTTCGAGGTGAATTTTAACGTCTTTTATTCATCAAATACAATCTTAAAAATGTCTATTTCTTTTCTAGTACTTGAAAGATGAAGATGATGACCTTGTATCGCCACCTAATATAGAGGGAAATCAGTGGTTTAACTTTCTTAAAAATAGTACTCATCTTAAAGGTAACGTGTGCTTTAGTAAAAAGTAAAAGTGACTCAAAGATAGATGTAGAATATAACAAATGTAGAAGACTAATCTGTTTTTTCCGTGCTTACAAGTTATCTCTCTAGTGCTAGTCATGGGTCTCCTTCTGAATAGAGTGAAATGAAAGGGCCTTGTTATTTTACACAGTTCTGCTGTGTTATTACCATTCTCTGGGTATTAGGAGTTTCCTACCTTTTATGTACCAGTCTCAGAAATGTTGGTGTGGAAGGAATCCCAGGAGATGTCTCTTTTAGGACATCTTAATTACAGTTGAAGGAAATAATAATTACACTTAGGTCATACCTGAGGGAAGTGTCCTAACTTGTTCTTTTTGACTGGAATCTGAGACTATTGTGTTAGTTAGTGGTGGAAAAAGAAGTGAGAGACTGTAACAAGCTGATGGTGAAAATTATTCTTGTTTATTTTTAAAAACCACAGACTGTAAAACTTCTACAGCATGAACTGTCTTGTGATAGAATTTGCTATAGCTGCCTTTTCTGCCAATTTAATTCATGAAAAACGGGGGAAATTTTAGCATTTTTGTTTGGCTTTGGTAGAAAGTGACACTTTCTACCCTTCTTTGGTCTTCTATATTGCTTTGATTGATGTAATTTTTATAATTTTTCCAGCTAAAAATTTGAAAATGTACAGGTTATGTACTTTAAGTGAGTAATGAGATTTATCTCAAAAGCTAAATGTATTTTTAAAAAGTAGTCAGTTTCATAAGAATTAATCAGTACTATTGAAGCCAAATCATAGCTGCTATAAGAAGTACAGAAATTGTTTTGCTTAAACAAGCTATCTTCTGACAACTGCGTTTCTAGCTCTTGGGTAAGTGTAATTCTGTCTTTCTGCAATTTTGAATGGGCCGCAAAGAAAACCTGAAGGGGCAGGCAGGCTTCTGTTTCTCATTCATTTATCTCGTTTCATAGAATCATAGAATGGTTTAGGTTGGAAGGGGCCTTAAAGATCATCTAGTTAGTTACTTGAGTTAGAATTTATAATCAGGGAATAATTTAGGCAGTCGCCTAATCCAACCAAAGCAAGGATAATTTTGAAGCTAGGCTGGATTGCTCAAGGTTTTTTGCCATTGAGTCCTCCATGCCTGTAGGGATAGAGACCCCGCAGCCTCTCTGGGCACCCTGCTTCAGTGACTAACCAGTCCTTCTGAAAACTCTTTTCCTTACATCTGTTTGGAATTTCCCTTGCTGGAGCTTAGGACTGTTACATCTTCTCCTCTCACTGTGTGCAGCTTTGAAAATGATGTCTTCTGTAACTCCTCCTTTAGGCAGCTGAGGAGAGCAAGAGGTTCCTCCTCATTAGCTCTCGCTTCTCTAGGCTGAATCAACGCAGCCCCCTCAACTTCTTGTAAAGCATGGTGTCTAGCCTCGTGACCATCTTATTGGTTCTCCACTGGACTAATTCAATTTGGCCCTGTAATTACAACATAGTATGTTTCATGGAGATACAAGCATTTGTTAAATGAACTTTATCTGTTTACAGAAAGTCCACTTTTGTTTCCCTACTATCCTGAGAAATCACTGCATTTTGTCAAAAGGCAAATGGAAAGGGTCATTGATCAGTGTTTACAAAAGCCAGCGGTAAGTAATCTATATAAATTATAACTTTGTTTTAGGGGCAGTATTCAACTGAAAATAGTAGTGATGCTTAGTAAGGCCTGAAGTTTTCATCTTTGCCTTTGAGCACCTACAACTCAGGTGGTAGCATGTAGCCCAGCATCACTGATGCAGGGTTGTCTGAAGTCTTTGATTAGAGGCAGCATAGTAGGGGATTTCTTATTTCACATCCCCTGTTGGTTGGGGTTTTTTTATCTTTAAAAGGCACATAATTATGAATGACTGCCTGCATTTTTTTGGCCTGTTTTCATTATATTTGTTAGGATGTAATTGGAAAGTCAGTGCATCAAGCAGTCTGCATGTCTCTCTACAAAACTTCTCAAAGGTATTTCTTTACATTATTTCTAAAGCTCAATTGCACAAAATTTCAGTACCATCTTATACACTGATTTTTCTTTTCAGTGAAGATTCCACACCTCAGTTATTTAAACTACCATTTCTGTAAGTATGCTGTTCTTCCTTGTTCTATGCCATTTTCCAATTATTAAAACTACCTAAATTTTAATTTCCTTCCCCCTGCATTACAGGTGGAATGACAAAACATCAAATATACATTATGTTCTCTTCACCATATTAGAAAATTCTATTTCTAAAATACATATTTTGAGGAGACATACTGATACTTCCAGGTAAGGCAAAAAGGGGGGGCAGAGTGGTTTGTGAGCTTTGACACGTACAGACATAATTGCAATTTGAAGCTTTTTGTAAAAAGAAGTAATGAGCAGCATCACTACAATATTTCTTAGATACTAGAGAAAATGAGGAGGACATTAGGAAGTGTGGTAGGAAACTGCAGCAGGACTTTGTGTTGTGTTAGACTCAGAAAATCTAATCACAAGACCTACAATAGTTTCGGGCTTAGGAAAAAAAATCAGGCTCCCTTAGGCTTCTCACAAAACTACTTGCTTGCAGAACTTGTGAAAAATTACAGGGAATCATGTTTTCAGACTGCATCTCTGTGGGGTGTAGATTTGTGTACCTTCAGGAGTTTGTGTCTGGGATGCAGTTTGTCACTGCCTGGCTGTGCTGATACTACTGTTTAAGACGCATTCTGTCAGTGGGATCACTGAAATGACCTGGGTTTAGAAAACAACAAAAACTCTTCATCTCTGTAAAATACTGATTTTTATAATTTGTGTCACGTAATTTGGGGAGATAATGAATTCTGGCGGGATGGGAATTTTTAAAGCAGTTTTACTGCTGAAGAAAACACATGGTGAAACTGTGTTTACAGTTGAGATCTGCTGATGACAAAATTATCCTGTTTCTTCCCTCGTTGATATCTAAAACAGCCTAAATATATTTTCTGTAGATTTGAGTAACAAGTAACTTAATGAACCTGAGACAGTTGAGTTCAGCAAAGAAGAACTGTATTCCACAAGCTAGATGCCATTTCCCATTTGACTCCATGAGTCACATTTTACTGAGGGGCAGGAGAAATCAAAAGCTTCCCATCCACCGGTTACATCATTTTGGGATATAGCCATGTATTGTGCTAAGCTTAGACAGGCTTACACCATCTCTTACCACAGTTGCCATTAGAGATTTTGGATTCTTTATGAATGGAAAAGAAATTAGTCACTGAGATTATGAACTCTGTTCTTCTAGGTCTGTCAGTAGTGGAATTCTTGCAGTAGAGTTTGGAAACTTCTTGAACAACAGTATTGATGAGAGCTCAGACTCCAGGTCAGTATATTTGATTTTTTTTTCAGAATTGCAAATTGCTATATTGAAGACCATGTTTATTTTACATTAGGTTAACTTCTCGGGCATTATAGTTTGGCTTTTATCCTGCAAGTTACTACTTCAGACTCTGGACCAGCTTGTAGTCCCTGAGTGAGTTGGGCTGTAAGAAATGGCACAGGTGCATGAAGATGCAGGTTTGTGGGAGTCTTATAAAATAGAGTCATGGAATGTGTTGGGTTAGATGACCTTTAAAGGTCATCTGGTCCAACCTCCCTGCAGTAAGCAGGGACTTCTTTAACTAGATCAGGTTGCTCAGAGCCCCATCAAGCCTGACCTTGAATGTCTCCAGGGATGAGGCCTCCACTACCTTGCTGGGCAACCTGTTCCAATCTTTCACCACCCTCATAGTGAAGAACTTCTTCCTATTTTTCACTTAAGGTCAAGTAAATTTTAATTTTCTAGTTGAAAACTAGAGCTTTAAGACATGTGCAAGAAACAAAGCAGCTGGAAACAGTCCTTGCTAATATCTATGTTGTTCTTTAAGTAAGATGGAGTGAGACTTGATATGCCTGAATGAAGGCATCTGAAAAGGCATGGCAGACTAAGCTCATCCTTTTAATATAGAAAGGCCAGATGTGATTGCAATCAGTATCTTCAATTGTTTCTGAATTTTCTTTGGTGTTTACTGTTTCTTTTATTTCACATGAAATGAGAAAAACTAAGATTGCTAGTAAGTTGTTTGTTTCATTTTTTGTTGGGTTTTTTTCCCTTCAGAATAATTTTTCCTTCATGATACAGGGGTCTGCAATGGTTATGGCTGTCTTTTACTGTCTTAGCTGCACATCTGACCTTTTTTGTTGTTTACAGTAAAGCTAACTGTTAACTACAGAATAATTTTTAACATGTATGCTGTGCAACTTAAAAATATTTTAGTTCTGTATTCACTTTTATTCCTTGATGCTTTCTATTTTTTTTTTACGGTAGATGCTACAGTTGTTTAGATGCACACTTCTATGACGATGAAACTGTAACTGTAGTTCTGACAGAGAGTGTGGAGCAAGAGGGGAAGGAGAGAGTCTTGGCTCAGCTGCCTTTATCTTCAGTGTACACGGATGAGGACCAAGATAGGGAATTCATCTGGGATTCTACTAAAAGGTACTGAAAAACTTAGAGCAAGTCTGAAAATGCAGAACTGAAAAGCAGATTAAGCAAATATTCTAATTGTATACAGTTACTCGTGCTTTGTGTGTGTGTAAATATTTTAAAGGCAAAAAACTTTTTGTGCCAAGGACAGTGGGGTGGGGAGATGGAAGCTTCCTAAACAGTTTTTTTTTTCTGAGGTTGGGTTGGGGTTGGTTTTGCGTTTTTGAGACTGAATACTGCCTGTGTACATGGCTCTCATGAAATGGGAGGACCAATTCAAGACATCCTGTCAAATCAGAAATGTTCTCTTTAGAGGATGCTAATTTTGGGCAGAATACTTGAATTTAGGCTGTTTCCAGCATATCTGCTCATACACCTCTGCCTTGTGATAAGGATACACAGATATTTCTTCTTCTTTTCCCTGGTAGTCACACTTAAAACTATTGTCAGCTTAGTCTTGAAATACCAGAATTGGTGCCTTTCTCTGTGTTGGCATAGGGAGAGGAGACCACCTGGGCGGAGTGAACACACACCCACACCCCCTCCCCCCCAGCCCCGTTACTGAACTGTAATTTTTTATATGCCACAAAGAAATTGTGTATTGAAAAACAAACAGCAAATATTAAAAACAACTTCAAACTGATCCTGACCACTGTAATAGGCAGAGAGTTCTTTCATACAGTCCCTGTGAGTGCGGACTCGCACTGGAGCGATACATTTTTGAAAGGTCATGGAAGCCTCTGTGTAAGTGAAGGCATCACCTCTGTGACTTTGTTCAGAAACTCCTTGCAGAGGAGTGGTTTGAAAGACAGCCACCCTCATCCTCCTGCTGTAGCTGTTACAGCTCAGGCTTTGCAACTCCCTTCTCACCTGCTGTAATATTTTACCTCAGTTGAAACATGCTGTGTCTCCACAGTTGGATCTCCCACTCTAGAATATCTGTAGCAGATTTACGATGGTTTCAAATGTTTATCTGCTCATTGCATATGGTATAATAGACATAAAAAAGTGGACTGGCTGAGGTTTTTCTTAGCACTGGGATTGTTTCTTATGTACTAGTATTGTGCTTTTCTTCTTGGCTGCGTGCAGGTTGGATGAGCAAAGTGGTGAGATACCCTCACGTATTGTCTTCTTGGAGAATCAGTGGAGAGTGCTGGAGAATATGAAGGCTCAGTATGTTGCTGTAAATGGCATTAGAAAAGTTTCCTGTGTGGTAAGTACAGTATCTGTGAACAGGCCTGTAAAGGATTAAAGAAAACGTGCAATGACTGAAGAGAGTGATAACACATTTCTGTTAATTTAGTGAGATTTATCAAAGCTTTTTTTTTAATTAACAAATAGATTTTTTTCTCTCAATCTGTTAGAAGTGTGTCAGGATACAGTCATACCTCTCTCATAACAAAACATGGATAAACGTTAACAGAAGGTAATAGATAGACTTGCTTTTTACTTTTCCTGATGTCAGAGCAATAAAATATTGCCATTTTCCTTGATACTTCCATTTCAAAGATAAAGACTGTTTTCAAAGCTATTGGCTGACATTTAAAATTATATTGGTGCTTTTATTTATTTATTTATTTATTAACAGAAACTTCTTAATGTTTCTGTAGCTAAGTTCGAATCTCCGTCACGTGAGGGTGTTTGAGATGGATGTAGAGGATGATGGGGAAGTTGAGGAAGAGGAGGAAGAAGAAACAGCTCAAATTGCAGTTGGGGCACCTGATGAGCTCAATCAGTCTGCAGATAACCAGGACAATGTGTGTGGTGCATCTGCTGAAGAACTACCTGATGAAACTGAAGAACACAAATCAAATTTGGATCCTTGACATAGGCTTTTATACTGGTAAAGGGACAAAAGACAGTAACTTCAGTCTGCTGAGATCATGTATCCTGTACCTGCTCTAACAGCTGTAGTAGGATTTTGTCTGCTAGAATTCTGTATTGCTTTGCAGCTAAGACTGTATGTTCTAGAGCACGTTTATTTGACTCTTTTTTTTGTCTGGCACATGGTTTGGTATGAACTAAATTTCCTTTAGAGCTTTTCTATTTGCAGTTTTTTATAGGTGAGGAGAAGAAGAAATAAGAACTGATGTTTTTGTAGTTAACCTCTTCAGTCCTGAATACTTGTTATTAAGATAAAATTAACTTATATGTAGAAACAACAAAGCTCAGGACCAAATTCTTTTCTTCTCAGGCTTTGTGTTTTAGTAATGGGTAGAGAAGATACCTGTAGAGCTTAAATCTAAGTGTCTATGGCCAACAACAAGCTTGCAGATCAGCATAAGACCGGTCAGTCAACAAAAATTGGCAAATGCTACTTAAATACATACTTGTAAAAACTCTTTTGGTAACATCTGTCTGCAGTAACACAGTTTTTCAGTCTGTGCAGTTCTTTAGTCCTCAGTGCAACATCTATGTGTGTGTAGGTTTTGTCAAATGTCTGCATATCTTGAGCTGCCTGGTTTCTGTGAGATTGTTCCTGAAAGTCTGTCTTCTCTATCTGGGGTATTTGTAATAAAAAGTCACAACAGAGAGTATATTTTTTTAATTCTGATGTGCATTGTGTGTCATGCATAGGCTTCAGCATAATCATGTTCCTTGCTAATTTATATATTGCTGTAGGAATGGTGTAGAAGCAGTAGAAGCTAGAAACAGTGTTTAAAAGTCTAAAATGTTTTCTTCTTCCCTACTACCTGACAGATTATTAACTGACATAAAGCTCAGCTCTTTGATCAGCAGTGCTGCTAAATGCATGATCTTCCTTCAGAACAGTGAGCATACCTTCTATTTGTAAGGAGGATCAGGTCTTATGCATGTGCTCCATTCCGTACTTCCAAAATAAATAAGTCCTCTGAAATTGGTATTTGACATTCCAAGAATCAAATACTAGACCTATCCTCTTTCTCTTGTTTTTAAGTAACTATTTCTTAAAGTGAGCTTTTGAAGTTTAGGGGAGGCCGTTGTAAACAGAGCTGTTCAATTTTGAGAGAGACTTCTTTTTTTTTCCCCTTTCCTTACCAACCTCCTTGAAAGTGTTTGCTGCTCAGCATTCTGATCTGATAGGTGCTAATGGTTAAAGGCACAATGAAGCTGCGGGACCAGAGAGGCAGAAATGCCCATTCGAAAGTGCTGTGGATTTTCTGTGTAAAGCAGTTGCTTTTGATGAAAAGTTGCTGCTATAGCAGAACCCACTCAGCTTAAGCCTGGCCTTGTGTTCTTCCAGGGAACTTTTGCTTCTGAGATAACTTTAAGAAATGTCACACTAGAGTGCTTGGAAACAATTGTTTTCCTGTGCTTTCTACTAGGTTTTAGTCCATGGGCATATGGAAATCTGTCCTGCCCATAATTGTTTCTAAATTTGTGTTAATAGCAGGTGTGTCCCATGCCACAGGGGTATGCCCTTCAGAATCTCCTGGTGGTTATTATGTGCATCTTTCAATTCAAATCTTGGATATACTTGAGTCAATGGGAGTTTTGTTTCTGGCTTGGATAAGTACATGTGCACTTTCTACATTTCAGTGACACAATATGAATGCACCAGTTTAGGTCAGTGCTTCTGAATGAAGATGGTTCCTTCTGTCAAACTTATTTTTATTTTGCTAACAGACTTTTGTAATAATGAATGTCAGCAATGTGCTTATGGACCTGTTTCAACAGGATGATAGGAAATACTTGATTTAGAAGTTTTTCAGGATTTTGGTGGTGTCTGGACATGATCTCACTTGGCACTTTGATCTCTTTTTCATCATCCTTTTTTATGCTAACTTGAAGGTTCATTCAACCTTTTTCTGCTGTGAGTTCTCGTTTTTCTTCATAGTTTTATAGCCAAAAGAACTTATATATTCTCAGCAAGTGTGCACACAGTCCACTCTTTGCAATACTAATCTTTAGCTGTCTAAGAATAATTTACTGTGGCATTTCTAGTTTTTGAAGATCTTGGGCAGCTTTTGTTTTATTTTTGCTGTTCACCTTGTGTAATCCCTTTTCCAGAAATTTTGTCCATGCCTTTTCTGCCTGTTCTCACTGACTTGAAAACTTCCCACATTGCCAAGTTTCTGCTTCAGTCTGTCACCAGTTGGTGCTGTTTTGCTTCACAACCTGGGCATCCTGTGGTATTGTTGTCTCCCACTTACATGAATTTCATTGCACACTTGCACCTACCTTCATAAACAACCACTTCAGCTGCTCAAAAAGAGGGGAGATGCATGGAGAGAAATAGCAAACAAAAGCTTGCTTTAGTTAGCTCTTTCTTTTTGCAGAGGGGAGAAGAAATGTGTATTTTTGTAACAATACCTACAGTTGGTCCTAATGTTGCCTGGCTTTGAGAAACCCATTTTAAAAACTTTAAGCCCATATATATAAACCTTGGTAGAATGGTAAAGCCATCTATGTAAGTACTTAAGTTCTTCAGTAGGTTTCTGTGGCCTGTGCTTAGTATCTGTAGTCAGAGTTGGCTGTGTGCCTTGTTACATACTGCAGTAATATCTGAGATCTCTCTTGTGACCTTAAACTACCTGTTGCTCTTAGAGTTGTGACTCTAATGTAGTTTCTTGCTTCATGGTCTGGTTTAGGGGAAGAGCTGGCTTAGCTTGTGTCATGGAGCAATGGTAGCAGTGTAAGAAGGACATTTTGGAGAGGGGAAGGAAGACTTCGCCATGGATCACTTCATAAAGAGCAGTAAGGAGAATGCATATGAATGAGGAGAGAGGATAAAGGAATTGCTGCAGGGCAAGTTTCAAGGAGGGAAGGTGCAGAATGACATGGGCATCTCTGGAGAATGCCACTGTGGAGGAATTCTAAGGAAAAAAAAAAACCTACACCACCTCTGGAAGTGGAAGAGAAAAATGCCACTTGCAGGTGAAAAAAATGCATTTGACTGTACCTCTAGGTTAAGTAATAGAGCTGTTAGCAAATCACACTGGAGACCATTGGTGCCAGCAAAGTCCAGGGTCAAAGTAAGTTATAAAGGAATATAAATGTAGTGTGGGTGCTGCGGCATTCTTCCCCCATGGGGGTATTACACGGCTACTGTTCCTGGCTGGCTGTTTTACAGCTTTGCTGGCAGCTCTCTGAAAATTATGTAATTGTGCCTGCTACTGTGTTGAGTGGTTTTATGCAGTTCTCATGCTTAACCTAGAGGATCAAGTAAAGCATCCTGTCAGGTTTAATTCTTACGATTCCCACCAGGAGCCCTACCTCCTAGAGTGAGCCTATTCTTACTAAAAGAAAAAGAAAACCACCTGGGATCTAGTACAGGAAATAAGACTGTTTTCAAATCCATACTCTTACTGTCAGACAAAAGAAATTCGGTCCCATGTCAGTAGAGCTGTAGCATTCTGGATGTGGTGTTGGAGTTCTTTTAGTATGTAACTGAATCTCTTCTGCCAATTATTTGCCAAACCAATTATCTGTTTGCTTGATGGAAAATGTTTGTTTTTGCAGCCTAGAGATTAGGGTATGTGCTAGCCGCCTGAGAAGATGAGGTTCAAGGCCTTCTTCCAAAGTGACCAGAAAACAGGAGTTGAAAAAACCCGTATTTTTCTCAACTTAGTAATTCTTTTACAGATTTAGATGTGTAGTCACTTTTCCCCTGTACATTCTTTTTCTTAAATTAGTTATTAAAATGAAGTCTTCAGAGATTGATTTTTGCCTCCTGAAATTCTCCGTTTTCATATATAAATTCTGTAATGAAGATGTAGACTTGCCCTCAGGTGCACTGAAAAGAATTTCTTAAACAGCCACTACAGATAAGACCCACAGGGGCAAAGGTAAGGTATTCATCTGGTCACACAGTTTATTTTAGACTGTTGAGGTAACCTACGGTTTCCTGAAGATAGCACAAAAACCAGTGCTTTCAAATGTTGCAGTAATCTGAAGAACAATAAGCTTTATCTTTCCATATGTTGAATTAACCGTGTTCCCTTCATAGTGGAATCCTACTAGACAAGAAGCAAATGAACAGTGCTTTTTGCTTTCTGTTTTAGAGATGTGTGGTATTTGTGATGTCCCCTCTCTTGCAGCTGATCTATACTAGACTCAATGCTCCAACTGCTTAGCTAATGTTCAGAATATTGAAATGCAGAAGGAGGATGGAAGGCATCAGTGGGCACTGTGGTTTCCAGATAGTGTATATTAATTTTGGTCAGTTGCATGAAAAACAGCATACTATTTTCTCTAATTTCCAATTATTTTAAATTTTTTTTCAAGTATTATTAGGGCAGGAAGAAAAACTAGTGAGTGAAGTGGGTGAGAGTTCTGGGGTTTTTTTTGTGGTACCTAGCAATAAATCTCTTCTAAATGAGTTTATTTTCTAGAACAGTTCTCAATGTATAGTAATCCCTTGAGAGAGATCACATGGAATGCATATGGTCTTATCAGTAGACTATTAAAGAAACTACTATTGGAAGACAACTTGTTTATAGCCTATGGACAAATTATGGTTAGTTCACTTCTTGCCTTAAAATAGTGTACAGTTCTGCTGTGCACTGAAACTGGGACTTCTCTGCTTTGTTATGCAGAGGGTTATAATTTCTGTAGTTCTCTTTCATGGTTGGTGATCACTGAAATTTTGGAGCATTGTAATACACATGTTAAGACTGGTATGAAGGAGAATATCTGTGAGTTGGAGTTACCAGAAGGAGTAACAGCAGCAGAAGGGCTCTAAGAATGGTATGCACTGAAGTCATTTAGATTAGCAGGTCATCAAAATTCTAGCATGTGTCGACGTGCAGGTGGTCAGGAGGGAAGGACCCAAGCAAATCTTGATGACTCTTGGAGGCGGGACAAGATGGACAGGCTGATTACTGACAGTTTCTAAAGGGTACAAAAAGGCCTGTCCAAAACCAGCCCATGGTTGCCAGCCTTAGAAGACCCCAAAGCGGTAGGAACTCAATAGCTGGAGTCTCTTTTTCTCAGTGTTGTCACAAGGAGTCCCAGGCAGACCTCTTGGATGCAAGTCTTGGCACCTGAATTTTGCAGACTACTTGGACACGCACATCCAGGTCCTTGTGAGTATGTGGATATGGGGGTGCGAATGAATGAAATCAGTTTTCTTTTAAAAAGAAATCAGCTTCTGTTCTTTTACTGCTTGGCTTTATGGTTTGCTGTGTTACTGCTGCAGTGTTGGTTACATAAGAAATAACAGCAAAGAGGAGGGGTGGATGTAGCCAGGTGTTTCTTAAAGATTGAAAGGATGGACCCAGTCTAAAGTGGACATGAAGGGAAAGTGGAGAGCAGGACCTGGATGCAAAGATTTTCAGCAATGTATTTGATGAGATAATTTTAGAAGAGTTAAAATACCAGCCCAGAGTTTAGGGGTATGTTGATTTCTCTGTGGTAGCTATTAATCATCTTGATGTTTGAATGCAACTTTAAAACAAATTGCTCTGGGCCAAATTCCACCTTTGATTATCCCTGTAAAAGGTAGCTGGAGTCTCCTGGACATGATTTAAAGCAGATTTTTTTGATAAATTCCTATTCTTTTTGTGGCAACAATTAGGTCAGACCTACTTCTTGATCTGGTTTCTCACCAGAACTAATGGCAGAGATTAGTGGTCATGCAGGGTCAATGACATCATGACTTACAACAAATGGATAAAAGGAGTTCCTTGTACTCTGTATCAACGTCCAGACTACAGTAAATAAAGGATTTAAACCATCAGAGCCTAGTGCTTCATATGAATTTAAGTAGACACTCATATATCTAAAATGATGCCCTACAACTAACAAGAGACCAAGGCTTTCAGTTTCCTACCCACACATTTCACTTCTACCTGTGTTCTAAGTTGAAGTTTCCTGCTAAGTAGATAAGTCTCAGGTTTGATCCCTGCCTTTTAATAAAAGCAGCCAGTAATCTGAAGTCAGAAGTGACTATTACTGGGCTTTCTCTTTTCAGTTGCTTCATGTCTGGTTGACTTTCTTCCTTCGGATTTTAGTATTATTTCAGCCACATGAGATCTACAATTCTAAGTGTGCTGTGCACCCAGTTAAGAAGACATGGTTTGTACCTAGGAGATTCATGTTCAAGGACTTTTGCTGGTGATCTGTAAATGCATGGTGCATTACAATGCATCTCGGTTTTCTCCCTTTTCCTATCTATTAAATTTTAAAATACTTTAAAAAATAGAATGACTGTAGTTGGCAGAAGTATTGAAATGATCACATGTCAAATAATGGATGTGATGTCCTCTTGTAAAGATGCAGTCTGTATTTTGGAAAAGTTTGGAATTACTGAAGGTTGAGAGAAAGTAGGATCTAATTTAAATCAAGGGATCTGAAGGCTCATTCAGGAAGAATGACACTCTGAGAGTTGGTTTTCAGGGAGGTGATAGATTGAGATGCCCAAAGTGTAAGGGATTTTAGACACCTTGCTGCTGGAGGAGAGTGAAGAGACACTGTCCCCTGTTTCCTGTCTCCCCAGTATATTTTATCTTTGTAGATTACTGGTAATTCCTTGACCTGAAGCTTGATAGCGCAGTACTGAGTGAAGAGATAACCTTATCTGTCATGGTAAAGTATATTGACATTTTACTGGCACGATCTTGGCTCTAGCCAAAGTCCTCTGCCACCCTGTCCTTAACCCAGCAAAGCTGATCCGGGGTCAGCCTTTGGTTCTAAAGTCTTGTCGAAGGAGTTCTCCCAGCAAGGGGAGAGTGCTTCCCTCCTCTCCAGCCTCCTTGCTTAACACCGAACAGCTATGAAAGCAAAGCTTGGATGTCAGTGAGCATCCTCATCTGATTCACTTCATAACATTAACATCAGCAGAAATCTGCAAGTCTTTACAGTCAGTAGGAGTCAAAGAGGAGTAGTAAACAAGTACAAGAAAAGTGTTCGTAATTAGTTGAAATACAGTGCGTTAACAAAAGCACCAATTACAGATTTTGTAGAACAAAATCCATCAGGAACTCTGATTGCAAAAGCTGTCTCCTATTGCAGTGAAGCTGTGCCAAAGTGCCTGTAGCATGTTGGAACTGAGTTGTGTCAAAGTGAACCAAGGCAGAATTTTGAAGCAAGTGCATCCCTGCTACTTGTAATTTGGGAAGGGGTGGGGGGGGGAGGGGGAGGACGGTGTGCGGCGGTGGGTGATGATGTCCTGAACAAATGTAGGTGAAATTTACGCCTTCCTTTTTCCTAAAATATTGGGGGGTTTTAGGGTAATTTTTTTCCCTATGTTACAACTAGAGGCTTTCAGATTTAATGTTCTGTAACTGACTCAAACTTCCCCTTTAGTTTTTCTGCTGACATACTTTTTATTCCATAACATCCCTCAGACATGCTAACATACATGTACTCATGGCAGCAGCACATGTGACTCAGTTATTGCTACATTGAATTTATAATCTAAGTTGAATTTGATTTCCTAGGGTGGGATTGTTCAATCTGTAGTGAGCCACTTTCAGTAAAACGCCAGCAAGGTTAATTCAGTTTGCTGTAGTTGTAGTAGTTTCCACTATGTAAGGTATGTACAAGGAGTATTGTATATAGGAGGACTAGTTCTCAGTGCAGTTATCTGGCTGGAAGTGGCATTGCTTGCTTGTTAGGTCATATTATGTTCCAAGTCATGCAAGGTGAAGCCTATTTTAAATGAACATCCTGTATCCTTCAGTCATATTTCTTTTTTTCACCATGTACAGTGTGGTCCCAAGCTCTGGTTCATGTGTGGAACTACATTGTAGCTCCAAAGTTGTGCTAGCAACAGCCTTGAACTCACAAGGGAGCTTTTGTATCCTCAGGCTATTCCTGAGTGTAATATTTTGATCACTTGAGAAGCTGCAAGTCACTCTTAGTGAAGTAGTCCACCTGCATGCATCTGCAAATGCTTTTAACAGAAACCTGTCTTTACTGTCCTTAATTCTCTTAGGCTAGGCTCATTCCACAGCTTGAGACTGGACACACAATTCTCTTTCTGCACACTTTGTGCCTTGGGAAGGTAGCCAAAATTTGTATTCAAGTGATGATATTTTAAAACAAGCCATTGAGGTGAGGTCAGAGAAAGGTTTAAATCTGGAGACTATGCTTGCCTCTCTTCCATAAGGCTTCAAGGAGTACCTGCACATTCAGATCTAATCAGCATAACTTTTGCAAAATCAGCGCTTGCTGGGTGTTCTGCAAGGTCTGGACTCATGCCCTGATTTGAGTATTACCCATTATGGGAATATTTTTTCTTACCTTTGGATGTCATGTGGTTTTGAACATCTTAGGATGCTTGAAGTACAGAATAAGAGCAACTTAACTGGATGGAGCTGTTCTGTGAATGTTATGTGGGGGGTTTTTTGGTGAGAGGTTTTCTAGGTTTGTGGGGTTTTTGTTTTGTTTTGTTTTAAACTCAAATCACTTGTTATTGACCGTTATAGTTTCATTCGTGATCTAGGTTTATGGATTTATAACATACATGTTTTATCAGGTAATTTAATTACTTCGTTTTCAAATCTATTATAAAGGAGGTGAATAAGTACAAAGCTCTAACAATCCTTAAAAGGGATTTGGGAGCATTTTATAGCAAACTGCTGTGACTGTCCCAGAAATTAAGTATGACTGGGCTGAGGCAGGGGTTGAACAAGAGCCATCCAGGTGCTATGCAGGACACCACTGGTGTTTTAAGGGGATAGCACTTTTCCCTGAGTCCTTGCTACAGGTTGGACTTATGTTTGCCTTGGTAATGATATTATCTTTCCAAGCTTTTCATTATTGCCCTCTTGTTTGTTACCATCACTTCTGGGATAGATTTTGCGACTGTTCCTTAGCTGATCTATTGCAAAGTCAGTGTCACTTATGCGACTTTCTGTCCAAACATGAGCTGATCCAGGTGTCTACTCACAAGAACTTTACTGTTTCCTGTGCTTGAATAGTAGTAGTCAGCATGAAGGGAAGATGAACTCTTTGCTCAATTTAGATTCTCAAGAGGATACCAGACTTGGCAGTAAAATAAAGCTTGATCATGGTATTATGTCACTAAGGTGTTAGCACTGGAAGTGATGTCAGTTGAGATTGTTTCCTGAAGGTCCCTCTCCCAGGAGCGAGTTTTGTTTTAAATTCAATCTCTTTGTCAAGTGCATTTGAAGTTACGAGTGTTGTGTTTCAGTGCTTCAGCAAAATCTGAAAATACCATCACTTTGTGACATGTTGAGGTCAGGAAGTATTATTATCTGTTTTGCAGGATGAGAAGTAACTGTGGCGGGACATGAATCACACCATACATTACGTTACTTATTTTTTGTTCTTCCAGCTGCTACTTTGATATAGCAGATTTCTAGTCAAGGTTTGCTGCTTCAGCTACCTCATAGGTGAGGGTTTACCTTGCCTAAGGGCCTGAGATTTGCCATAGGGAAACAGCAGTGGCAGAAATCCTGTACTGGTTTCTGTAAACAGGGCACTGGGT
This sequence comes from Mesitornis unicolor, assembly GCF_000695765.1. Taxonomy (NCBI): domain Eukaryota; kingdom Metazoa; phylum Chordata; class Aves; order Mesitornithiformes; family Mesitornithidae; genus Mesitornis; species Mesitornis unicolor. The sequence goes on along the minus strand of NW_010200844.1, from coordinate 10,423 downwards.
TGCTGTTTTCTGGTCAGATATTTGAAGATTGCTTCCACTGTGTCTATCATAAGCTTATTTAATCCTAATGCAAACTTCATAGTTATTTACAGTAACGTTCCTAAGTACAACACATGGCTATTGTTGTCACTTTAGATCATGGCCTGTGATTTTTGTCTGTTTGTTTATTTTAGAGAAGGAAGACCTTTTGTTCATTTAAAATCTCAGTTCTCCTCTTATGTATCCAGAAGCCCTTTGAAAATGTGGGGCTGTCATAAGGGGCTGTAGCTCCATGACAGTTGGAGGTCTGTTTTGAGAATTGAGGGACTGCATTAGTCACAGGGAACCAGCAAAAATGTCAGGCACTGACTTTGAAAAAGTACTCACAGTGTTGCAGATGGCTGAGTAAGCTGCGTGGGTAACACTCTTGTTTCAACTTTGTTCACTAGTTCTGTAGAAAACAGAGAAAATAGCATATGGCAAAAATAAGTAAACTGTATTTTTGTAATCTAATAAGTTCTGTAGTTAACTTAAACTTTTGGTTACCGGTAAAACTCAGTTTTGATTATTTTTTTTTTCCTGCACACTCCATACTCATGTTCTCACATTTTAACCTGTGTGATAGTAAGGACATGCTTATATAACTGTATCCCTGACAAAACTCTTAATGTCATTATTAATTCTAAACACTTGCAGTTCTAGAATAGACTATTTTGAAGGAACTGGTCATTAATATAAGAGAGACTGCATTTGTGTTTTCAAAGGACTTCCTATTTGATCTGAATTGTGAGTTATTTTAAGTATAACTGTTTCCAGGATTTTGTTTTCTCAGTTTATGAATGTTTTAAATAAAATGAGCAATATTTGATAGTGCCAGTTAGACTAAGCGTGTATGTGTGGGTGGGAAAGTCTTTTTCATTCTAGTAGGCTTTCCAAGTGTTATTTTAAAACACTTCTCCAGGGTTAAGAAATTTTCTAAGAATAGTTTTGTTTTGTTGAATCAGGAAATAATTTGGAAGCATTGAAAAGAATAGATAAGTGAGAACATCCATGAGAATTGAAAGTGAGTACAAAGTCTCTCTTCCTACACGGACATTATCTACACTATGATGAAAGAGTTTTTGTTCCAAATGTTGTGATCCTCCGAGGGTCTTTCATTTCTCCTTGCAATACCTGATTATGGGATTGCTTTTAGACATTTACTGAAGTAAATATGTAAGGGAGGCACTATTTATGTTACCTATTGCTTGAAATTGCTTCATTGTTTGGATGGAATTTCCCTGATACTTACTCAGTAATGTAAACATTTGGACAAATATTCATAATTTCAAATAACTCAAAATCATTTAGCTGATAGAAGAGAAACTTCTTACCAGAAGTTGATTCTTTCCCAGAAGCTTGCAGCAAGGAGTGTTGCGGATCCCTGAAACACAGTATTTGGGTTGTACGCTCTTTGCGGCACTCCGACATTGCTTGTGCTGCAGAGACTTTCTGGAGAATCAAATTTGTAAATGAAGTCCTTTTTGTTTGTGCTTCCACACTTCAGATAATCTGCTTAGCTTGAGAAAGACCAGTAAATGCATGTTCCTCTCACATTATGTATTCAAGTATATGTTTTTGAAGTTGTCATCATTTCATAAAATATAAAACACAGGCCATCACCAAGACAATATAGATTGAAAAACTGTTTTTCTAATCAGGAAAATTCTGTTTGGCTTGATGTTGAGACAGGGAAGGGAAAAGAAAAACCCATATGTGTGCGTCAAATGTGTGCCGAATTTTCACTTTTATTGAAAAACTAAATATAGCTCTGTTGCTTGGGGAAAAAGAAAAGCAAAACAAGAAAACTATTTCAGTACTTTCCTTTAGCTAACAAAATATTTATCCATAATGTCTGTATGCCACCAAACATGCCAGACAAAGGCTCAGACACAAGGTACAGTAAGTATGATTTCATGTTTTCTACATATCCATATAATCTTTAATAGTGGTGTGTTTTTCAGAACAGGAGCTTTCTGGGTGCTCTTGATGGAGGGAAACTATTTGTTATTCTCTCTCTGAGAGATTGTTTCTACTAACATGGGTGGGATATAAGGAGGTCCAAAGTTGGGAGTGGATAAAGAATCCAAAAGGGTCAGCCATCAGTAATTTGGGCAGAGCATGGAAAGCGGGAGGAAATGGTAGAGACATAGGTGGAGACAATTTTGTGCAAATCTGATGACATTAGAACTTGTCCCTTGAAAATGGGAGCCAGTGAAGACTTCTAGAGCAGCCCCAACTTCACAGATGCAGGACACTTTGTGTCAGAAATCTGTGCTGGTATGGAGTGTATCCAGAGAGCTACTTCTTTTTCTGGTTTATTCTGACATAAAAATGAGAAGGGGGCGGACAAAAAAAAAAATGAAAAGACAAAAAGGAAAGGAAAAAACCAGTTGTTAAGTAATTTTAGTTAGCAGACTTTCATCAAGTAGGAGGTCCAAACTCATTGCTGTTCTTATCAATGTTGATACCATTTTGTCAGCAATTCTGCAGAATTTATTTATCTAATGGAATGTGCCAGCCCTTACTAAGGTGCACCATTTGCTATATAGGAGTGGTAGGCATGTTAAAGGAGTATAAAGTTGCCATGCATCTAAAAATAGAAGTTTCTGGCAGAAAGCAAATGGAAATCTGTGTCACACATACTTATTTGAAGGAAATTAACTGTAAATCAGTTCTGGACATGAGAAAATTTTAAGACAAATCCTAACACAGCGTTTCTATTTGAAGGAGTGTATCTATAAATCATGTCTGGATGTAATGAAAGGTTTCTTTTCAAAGTGTTGTGGGCAGATCGTGATAATACTAATGCAATGCCAAATATATAATGCCTCTTTTTTTATAATCCAACTGAACTTTGCTACCTGGAAAAATGTGAATTAAAATAGATCACACCTTTTTGGTGCCCCTGGAACCCAGTACTGTTTCTGTATGCTAATATTGATATCTGTTATTAGCTTAGTTCCGGGTGACTCAACACATTCATGTAGGCAGGTGGGACTGTGCTTTAAAAAGTCCTGTGCTGCATCTCTTAATTAAAAAAATAAAATCTAGTCCAGTGTCGTTATTGTGTATGCAGCAACTTAACATAGTCTTGCTTTGTGTCGACTCATTAAATGCCTGATGGCAAAGTTCCTTTGAAAAATCTGGACCAGTGTGTATGGATCCACAAACAAGATATGGCATAGTGGTGGAAGTGTTCGGATCTATAAAAACAAGCTACTGGTTGGCAAGTGCCTACGCACACAACTCTCATTTGGCAGCACATGTGAGGTATCTACCGTGTAGTGATAGTGGAGGCAGCCCACTGGCACTGTGTGATAAGGGCATGCTCAAGGGCAGTTTTTGTGAAATGCCTAGTGTGCTGTAAATCCCCACCCTACCTTAGCTTACAGTACCTCATTCAGGTAGCCATGTCTTCGTATCTTTCTATCAAGGAGAATTGTTTTTGGTAAAAGAACAATCTGAACCTTCTGTTTAATATAATTCTAATGAACACATGGAGAGTACGTGCAGAAAAAGTGCTCAAGTTTTGTTAGATGATGTAAATCTACATCAGATTTGGTTATTCCTGGGTTTACCAGGGCTCACCGGATATTTCATGTCTCTAAGAGAGGTTCTGCACACCCGGTAGGTACTTCTGAAAATCTGAGCTTCAGTCAGGAATGTTTTCCTGAGAATAGGACTGAAGCATTTGGGCACGTGCTCTTATTTTGTGAGCACATCTGTAATACATGTGGACCTGATGCATGCTCACAACGAATCGGCGTAGATTTTGGTGAAAGCTGTGATTTTTTTTTTTTTAATTTTATTTATTTTTACTGCCTCTGGATAAAAAAATTGCCAGCCTTCAACCTGTTTGCTGCAGTGACCTCTGCACACATTTTACTGTAGGTCTGTATGTGCCAAGTATCAAGGGTTTCTATGTACTTCATAGCCCCATTGGAGCAGCAGTTACCTAACATCCATAAAACACAGAGAAATGGTCAAACAAAATACCAAAACACCGTGCCATTGGGGAGACTGGGAGCTGGGGTAACATGTGGCTGGAGTGAATATGAGCCTTAAGAAGCCAGCTCTACCCGTTACTTTCATTACTTACTTATTTTGACTACACAGAATGTCTTTTTTCCCCTTGCTTGTTTAGGCTATGCTTGTCCAGTCCGCCTTCACTGTGTATATTTTGCACTGTAAGTTCAAAGTGATCTCTCTGTAGTAATTGCTTAAAAGTCAGTTTCTAAAAATATTCCACCTAGTCAAATTGTTTGCAATAATAAGACCAGAGAGCAAATGCAGAAAACAAGAACACAGATCAGGTGGATGTATTTTTAAATAAATGAGTGGAAAATATTTACAGCGTTCATTGTTTTCTGACTGTAAAGGCTGCTATTGAATTCCTGTTTGTCTTCATCTTAAACAAACATGTCTTTATGGGAGCCTTCAAGCAACATTTTTCTTTGTATCAGATTAGCACTTCAAACGCTGGCGTCTACTGCTTAGTGACCTGCCAGAGGCCTCCTTACACTTCCTCTATTGACCTAATCATTGTGTTTGAGCATCTTCTGATACCAAGGTGTGCAGCTCAGCCAATGTCAGTAATCTTGTCCCATGCTCTGAGCATTTGTTCATCCTAAAAGTGAAAATGTGTTTTGCTTACTAATAACCTCATTTGGCCTATTTAAATCTGTGCTCTCTTCATAGGTACAGTCTGAAATGCTGAGCTCTATTATTGACACTTCAGAAATTCAGGTTTAATCCTCCTTCATGGTTTGTCCTAAAATGGCTCTTTAGTATACAATCCTATCACAGTTTCAGTGGTAGTTTTGCTACATCTGTGAAAGGCAATATTTATAGGGAGAAACAAATATATTTTATCAGACCAGCAGATGTAACTGGAGAAAAGCAAAGTCACTTTAAGGAAGAAAAGCACTGCTTCAGTCTCTGAAAGTTTTGTTTGTTACCGCAAATGAATAGTTGAAAATAAACCCAAAATACTACTTAATTCCAAAAAATTGTTTGGCCTGTCTTTCAAAAAACTGACCATCTTCCAAGGATACTGTAATCTACTCCTTCACTCAAATAGTTGCCATAAGTGAAATTGAGGTTTGTCTGAACTCACCAGACCAAGAGAGGAGAATTATTTTGCCTCTATATGGATTAGGATGAAATGGCAGAGTTGCTGTGAATGCTTCATTAGCATTGCATTCCCTAAATTTCTGTCAGTAGTTTGGTTTCTGGCTCAAGACGCTTTTCAGAAGCTGCCTGAAAGAACTTGAAGAAAAGTAGTGTACTACGTGCTAGCATGGGTAAACTAGAGCTGGTGGGCTGTGGGAGTTGAGAGATGAGAACAGACACCCTACTCTCTATTTATTTTCTTTCACTTGCACAGGGCTTTGCCTTCTAAGCCACAGCCAGAGGTCTGCTCATGTTTTCCAGAGCAATGGCTGTGTTTCCATAGTCTGTGCAAGCAGTGCTGCCTTGGAGACAGGCACTGGTCAGGTGTAAAGAAAGAGACAGAAGGCAGTTTTCCTGCTGCAGAAATCCTACTGTGTGAGAAATCCACTTTCTCCTCATCTCATTTGTCTATGTTGCTGGTATAGCTGTGAGAATAAAACACCTTTTAGCTGTGTCTCTTTGCTGCCCCAAAAGAGAAAGATTGGAAAAAATAGTGCTGGACTCATTCTGCCACCCTTTCCTGCCAGGATTACTGGATTGAGTGTACTGAAAGATAGTTTGGACCAAAGCAAATGGGAAACTGGTAGCTAAATATTGGTTTGACATGTGACCCATCACTTGGTACCAGAATACCACTGAATTTTGGACTTAATATGTAAACTTATCCAGTACAAATCTCTGATTGTGGTGAAATATGATGTTTGGGGTGGATTAATGATTCCCTCTGTTAGAAATTCCTAAATATGAGCAGCCTTTTCATAATCAGGAAACCAGGAAATACAGGCTAAGTACCAAAACTGTTTCAAGGGGAAGGATTTGATTGTCAATCATTGCTATAGCTTTAGCTGTTTAAATTTAAAAATTTCTCTTTATTGCTTTCTAAACTTTTTAGTTTACTGTATTTATTCATTTAGTCATCTTCTATATAAATACATTTCAAAATAAGGTGATTAAGGAAGCTTTTTCTTCCTTTCTTGACAGAAACAATAGGGGACCTTGGCCTCCCTGTAAGGCTTGTTTTGAAAACATCTAGTCATTATAGCATGAATGAGTGATTCGTATTGCTTATTTATGATGCTTCATCTTGATTGCCCTTGCTTGTGAAGGTTCATTTGGACCAAAATCAATTAGGTGACTCTAATGAAAGGAAGGCCTTTGATTTGGGAGCAGAAAAGCATGTTCACATGCAGGCTACACCTTCTTCTTTATCTGACAGCGTCCTTGAATCTTAGCAGATGCAATAATTAGGTGTGTCAAGTGATGAGTTGATTCATCAAGTGGTACCAGAGGAAGAGGTGAAGGATGACTGTTCTCCAGAGGAGGCTGCAGACAGTAAGATGCATAATGTTTCTTGAGTATCCTATTCCTGATACTTTCTTAGAATACTTTACTGCAAGTATTTAAGTTCTTGAGCACTGCAACATTCCACAAGTGCAGAGTGCAGACACGGAGGAGGCAAATGCTGCTAAAGCAAAAGGCAGGAGAGTGAGCAGAAACATAGCATGTGCATGAAAGTAATGTAGCCATGTTGGAGTAGACCAAAACTAATTCATTTTATAGAGGTAAACCCAAAATCTTCAGCATGCATGCCAGCCAGCACAGCACTTGTGCCCCTTCTGCCTGTTGTGTATAGTTTACTGTGTGTGTTTCAGCAAGCACATACACGTAGTCTCTCCTGTGACTGATTATTTTTCAGTGTCCTTTTGAATATGGAGCCCCAAACACCACAGACTTTATGAATTACTTGTTCTAAGGGTAATTTTCCAGAGCTGCTAAGTACTGCTGAGCCAGTGTTGAATTAATGATTGAACCTAATGGTGTTCTTTAGCTCTGATTTTGGGTTGCAATCTACCTACATGTGGGTGCAAGCACATTCTGAAAAGAAGTTGCTATTAATTGTAAAGCAGACTCAAAATACACAGTGATGTCCTTGGTTCCCTAGATTCTGTAGTGGAATCCAGAAGTGGCCAACCTTTCTCAGGATGTGTTGGCAACATTCTGGTACGTGTCAAACGGACAGCCCAAGCACAAAACTGTTCAGATTCCTGTCTGGGCCAGTGCTCTGTGGCCTTCTCCTCACACCTGGTTCAATTTCAGCAGCTCT
>NW_010200844.1:0-3095 GCF_000695765.1 Mesitornis unicolor | reverse complement strand
AAGAGTAGGAGCTTCAAGAGTGTAGGATGGATGATGGCAAGGTCCTACCTATGAAGCAGAAGACCTTTGCTTCTGAAGAAGAGGGTGTTGCAGATATGAGGAGAATGAACTAATAAGTGTAACTTTTTTTTCCCTCTTCTGGCTCTTCTGAGGAGGAAGCCACCACGCGTTATCCCATAGTTTGAGGTCTCAGGCTGAAGGAACTCAACTGGAGTGAGGGATGTCGCAGGAAGGAAACTGAATTAGGAATTTGTGCTACTGATTTATATATTTTTTTATTTGCTGTTACAAGGCATCTGCTGCTGGAAATACACATCCTAACCCAGTTGTTTCTCTTGAAGGTAAATTGTTTTTTTTAATGGTTTATTATGGAAGCTTTTACAATATTGATGTAATTTAATAAAATAAATAAATGAAAGCTTGAAAACTTCATCACTGGAAGATGATACTTAAACATGGAAAAAATCACAGATAATTTTACTGAAGTTTTGAACCTGTAACTACTCTGAGATGTACAAATAGTGTAGGATGAAGCCATGTATCTAGGTTATAAGAAATTTTGCCATTAAATGAGATCAGACCACAGAACAGAAGCTAAGTTCAATAGTATCTTCTACATGAGGTTCAGAGGTTCAGTCTTCAGGTAATTCAGTGTGATGATAAGGTGCAGGCATTAGTTAACAGTCGTAACGTAGAGATAGGTTGTCATCTAGGGAGTTTCTTCCTGCTCACAAAGCAAAACTAGCAAATTGTTTATCTTATTTTTAAGAAGTTAACCTCAAACACAGTCAAGGAACATTGAAAGCTGACATAGAATTATTTGTCAAGAAGCTTTATCAATATAAGGCCACTTATACTGAGAAGAATGTACTAAATTAAAATTACAATTGTAATGCTAATTATAAAACTGATGGAGGGAGGGGAATATGGGACCCAACCTTTCCTCCTCCTCTAAGTTGCCTTAGAAAATTTCGGAACTTGGCCTACAGCTGGCTGACACATTGGTGCTGTAAAACTTGTGTTCCTGGCTCCAGCTAATGGGATATGTCTGGGAACTCTTAGGGAAAGGAGACAGAAGCATCTCTGAGGGTAGCCAGCTAATTATCAGCTGTGTTGCTTTCTACACTTGAGATACTTTTGGTTTCAGTCTCCTAACCTCACCTGGAATCTTACTCAAAAAGCTTTTGTTTGTTTTGTCTTTAAGATCATCTGGCACTGTAGGGGACAAAGACTCTCAGGGTGATATCAACACACTTAGGAGGCTGCAAATCTGGAAAAAACCCGACCAACCAGGACATATTCAGACACCCCTGTGAGACGGCCATGGTCAGGTGAGCGTGGGGAATGCAAGACCTGAGGTGGTTTTAGATCATAGCACTAAGGACAACACTGTGGTAGACCGAAAATGAATGCCTCTCCTGCAAGGGACAGACAGGAGAGTGACTTCTCATTGCTCTGGGGGAAACCTTAAACCACCACCTTGAGGGGCTTTGCACAAGCAAAGGCATTCTAAATATGTAGAGGAGGGACAGGAAAATCTGTGAAGGCAGGAAATTCAACTTGAAATTTTACAGGGCATCCTGAAATAAACTGAATGCTGCATTTGAGAGGAGTGCGTGATCCTGATCCGTTTTGGCATAAATGAATCAATGCAGGTTAGTGAGTAAATGCTTTTTATGGTTACTGTACTTCCTGGAAGATAACAATCTGAACATGGAGCTATCAATCTGTCTTTCACAGAGAATACTTGCACGTGTGTATGTAAGCATATGCATAGCAAAAAGAATTTGCTTCACATTCAAAAAATATAAATCACTTTGTTGTTCACACTGTTCCTATTTGCCTGCCAGATATAAGTTATATTTCCCAAGAATAACAGGAAAACTGGGTCCTCAAATTGTCAGTGTGTCGTCTTAAAAAAGGACTATTTTTTTCCTCAATGCAAGTGAAATAGTTTATGCTACAAGTGAACCATTTTTTTAATACCCACTCAAGCACAAATAAGAGTTACTGGAAGGGAGGTCTGCAGCCAGTTGATATGTTTGAAGGTGTCAGTCTTCATTGCTGATGTGAACTGGTCTGAGAAAAGGTTGTCACCAAGGTGTAGCCTTGTCCTCCTCCTCCTGCTCTGGCTCCATGTTCTTACCCTGTAGCTAGATGCTGATACTTGCTGATGGCCAGACCAGAAAGACAATCAACAAATTCATCGAGGTAACGTCTAATTGTCTGGTTTCAGATGATCTCTTCTGAGGTCAACTTCATCTTTGTTGATAAAAAAGTGATTTAGAAGTGCTTTTTTCCTCTGATAACTGTATTTAATTAATTGCTGTACTACTGAAATTAATAAACAGGTTTGATTAATTATATTTTTCTGTAATTCTAATATTTTCTAAAACAACAAGAAAAAAATTTCCTTGTAGAAGTCAGCTGTCTGGCATTATCTCTCATGACAAATCAACTCCTAAAACACACTTAGTGAGTTATACAGCTTCCTTAACCAGGCTAGATGAATCATTAGACAATATTGGTGGTTCTTGTTTACAATTTTTCAAGTTCCGTGTTCTTGCTTGCTATAATAAGTGTTAGTGTAATAAACAGCATTATACTTAGGTTAGAAACCATCACTTGAACTCAAAAATCAGAAAGTTATGTACAAAAACCCCTCAAGTTTGTTGTGACGGATCTGTAACTGCTTCTGGGCTAGGCGGTGGTTAATAACACGATCTGAACTTCTAAGTCCTGCAGGCGCTCCCACTCAAAGCTGCTGTTTAAACAGAAAGTAGCGCTGTAGCTTGGACACAGGGAAAGGCTGAAGAGGCTCCTAAGTGCTGGATTGCGTCCCGGGCGGTTGAAGAAAAGTGCGTACTTGGTGGCACAGTCTCATTGCTCCTTCATCTTGTCCTTCTCCCCAAGCTGCTCATGTCTTTCCCCGCCTGACCTAGCCATGTCCCTTCCACACCCTGGCTATTTTGTCATCTTCTCTGCTCTCTTAAGGTATCTTCTACCAGTCTCCTCCTTTAGACAGTCCCAGATGTCTCCCTGAGCTCACTGTGGAAATCACTACCTGAGTTCACAGAATCACAGAATCACAGAAC
>NW_010200843.1:0-5718 GCF_000695765.1 Mesitornis unicolor | reverse complement strand
CCCGGGTAGCGCAGCTGCACAAGCTGCAGGGGGGAAGCGGCTCCGGATGAACGCTCCCCACTCCCCCACCCCATGCGGGGGTCGTTTCAGGTGGACATGGGCAGCAGCCGTGTGGGACGCTGTCCGCCCGGGGGAAGACGAGCCTGTCCCAGGCGCCCCCTGCGCCTATAGCCACTTACAAAGCCTGAGGAGAGTAGGCCCGGCGGGGCGGGGTCACCTTACTGGATATCGCGCCTCCCTTAAAGACTGAGCATCTGGGATTAGATAAAGATGTGCTCCTTTTAGCTTTTATTTATGCAAAATTGCACCTGCCTAGTCCTAGAAAGCATAGGTGCAGTGACAGCACCTGCATTGGGTCAGTAAGCCTCCCGACTGCAGATTTGTGAGCGTATGTGCTCGCACATGAGGTGAGAGCAAACGTTTCTGTGCATGTCCAGCTGTAAATTAACAGGATGTGTTATAAGCTGCCGTTTTGGCAATTCTAGAACACACTTTCACTTGGTTAATTATTGAAGTATAGTCTAGTTAAGCCAAATTCAGTAGGATTTCTGAAGTTCTGAGGCCCTTGACTGGTAAGACTACTAGAACTTATTTTTAAAAACTGCAAAACCAACCCCAAATAAGCATTACTTGAAGTTAAGTATATTTGGAGGAGCTGGGAAGGAACAGAGGGGAAATGAGTAAATTTTGGTTAGTAGGCTGCATGTGGCTGTGACAGCATTTCATCTTGGAAGGCTCAGCATAAATGTGTAGACAAAGCAAGTGCTTGGGAGAAGGGAGTTTCTTGGAGAGCTCACATGCAAGGACTGACTCATCTGCAGCTTTAGTTATATTAGAACACTGTAGGGCAGGTTACAGTGTTGTTTTGAAAGCAGATGAGCTTAGAATTATAACATGGAGATGTCCCTTCAGTACAAAATCTGATGCAGTTTTAGTTGGAGAACTACACAAACTCTCTTGGAGTGGCATTTATGTAACATAATCCTGACAAAAGAACCAGATGGTTTCTGTCTGTGCACCAGCAGCAATGTGTATGCCCTTGACGAGCAAACAATTCTATATGACAGATAATGCACATGTGTTCATGGAAAAATGTGCTTCCACCTGATCATACTCAGGGAGAACACTGGTGTGCATGGCAACACTTGTAAAAAAAACCCCCAAACCATAAATCCCCACCAACACCACAGATAATTACTTCTTTTCTTTCAAAATTAATTAACAATGTAAGACTACACACCTGTGCTAACTAGAAGTTTTTCCTTCAAGCACAGAGAGCTTAAAGAATAAGTTAAAGACCTTGTGAAAGCTGCTTTGTGGTTATTCTCTGGTGCAGAGCTCCTTTCCAGTTTTCAGACACACATTGCCATGGCCTCTGAATCACAGGATGTTAGGAAATGGAAGGGCCCTGGAAAGCTCCCCCAGTGCAACCCCTGCCAGAGCAGGATCACCAGAGCAGTCACACAGGAACACGGCCAGGGCTTTGGGTGTCTGCACAGAAGGAGACTCCACAACCTCTCTGGGCAGCCTGGGCCATGCTCTGCCACCCTCACACTCTCAAAGATTGTTCTCATCTTCAGCTTGAACCTCCTGTGCTCCAGCTTGGGACCACTGCCCCTTGTCCTGGCATTGGCCATCCCAGAGCAGAGCCTGGCTCCTTCCTCCTGACACTCGCCCTTTCCAAATGGATCCCCAGGAATGAGGGCACCCCTCAGCCTCCTCTGCTCCAAGCTCAAGAACCCCAGCTCCCTCAGCCACTCCTCAGCAGGAGATGCTCCACTCCCTCCATCATCTTTGTGGCTCTGCTGGACTCTTTCAAGCAGTTCCTGTCCTCCTTGACCTGAGGGCCCAGAACTGGACGCAAGATTGCAGATGTGGTGTGAGCAGGGCAGAGCAGAGGGGCAGGAGAACCTCTCTTGACCTACTAACCAGTAAAATTCAGTGGAAGCCAGGCTTCATGAATTCTGCTGACAGAGTGGCTTGTTACTGCACACTTTTTACCATCATTATGAGCATGTAATAGTTCACTTTTATAATGACTGCAACAATTTGTTGCAAGCTTGTTTTTTGTTTGAGCCTTGACACAGCCTATAAGTCAGGGAAGGCTTAACTGGAGGCAGGTACTATATTTTCAGAGCAGTTAAGGCTTACCAGCACACAGAACATGTAGGCAGCAATTCTGACATATGCTTTGGCATTCCTTAAAGGAATTCTTGAAGGTTCTCTGCAGTGGAGCTTCGTTCTTCCAGCTCCCAAAGTACCGAGTTGTGATAACTTTTCTTTGAGGTGGAAGTGGGGCCAAATATGTGTTTGATCAGAGGTACAGAAGTGTGTATTACCACTGATTTCAAGGGAAAAGAATTACTTGTGTTATCCAACATTCCTTCCTTCACAAGTACTTACTCCCTAAGTACTTGCTAGCATATAAATAATTAGTCCACAGAATTTCAGAAGATGCCAGATGTCCTTCAGAGTGTACAAACCTGTTTTGCCGGCTGTGTCGCACATAGGAATTGTGTAAACTCAAACACTAATTTTTTAACAGGGCTGGTAGTTTGTTTTTCCACTTATGAACAGCTGGCACTCGAAACAAAACCTATGTGGAATGACAGTAATTTTTCTGGCAAAATATCTACTGGAATGGAAATGATCACATCCTCTTGAGGTTTTAAGGCATTATAAGAGCTTTTCTTGTTTAAATCAGTTGTTTAGAAAATGTTTAGAATAAATATACTAGCTCTTAATTTAATAAACACTAAAAAGCTTTTCTTATTCAGGACGACCTGTATAAATCCATCATCACATCATCACTGACTTAAATTATCAAAACACTGCCTAGAAAAGAAGAGGGTGGACCACCTCAGGGTTGATATGTAGGGACTGGGGTGTGGATAGACGGTCTCCCCTACAGTCGCAGTTCTACCCATCCTTGTGCTGCCTTCTGGCTCATTAGACCCTTTGCTGAGTCAGTCTATCTCATTAAATTTAGCTACAGAACAATCCACCTTCTTTTTCCTCCTGGATTACTGAGATGAATCAACTCTTAAAAGGTGTTTGACAAACACCAGAGCTAGTATAAAGTAAGAACAGGGAACAGGATTTCTTTTTTTAGTGAGAGCAAGCTGTTCACATACTAAACTGTCTCAAGGTAGCTTCACCACTAGTTTGCAGCCTGTGCTATGTCAGTCCTATAGCAGGGAAATGGAAGTCCTCGTTCATAGAACATTAGCAATAGTATTCTGTACTTCAGTGGTAACTTTCATCCGAGGTTCTCAGAAGCACTTTAAACCCTAGCAGGTATAACCTTTAAAGTACCAGCGGTTTAGTTATGTGGACTGAAGCAGAAAAGAAAGGTGTATTTAACTAGAAGACTTCAAACAGGTTAACAGCTTCAAGCAGTTAACAGCTCACCACCAACAGGTAGGCTTATTAACTCCATAAAGTAGCAGCAGTCTAAGGGGTAAGGAGGGTGGGTTTAGGGTGCTGGGTTATAAGTGAATTCATTCAGTTTACCTTGAGATCAAGCAAGTTCCTGAGCTGCTGCAAAATAGGAAAGAAAGCATTTGACTGAGATTGGGAGGAGCAGGAAAGGAATACTTCCCTTTCTGGTATGGCAGCAAGCTGAAATTCAACTGACGCACTGTGAGCCATGCCCTGAAATTTAAAAGTATTTTAATGTGTACCTTAGTTATGCACTTAAATAAGTAGCCTGATATTTAGAATTGCTTTGAAGTCAGGACGAGCCTTTAAAAACAAAGTCAACAGAACAGGTTATTAACCTAGGAGGAAGAAAACACAAGAGTTACAACATAAAGTATTGAAAGGAAAGTACAGGAAACTGCTCAGCTATCAAAGTACCATTCTAGAAGCATAGCATTTTATCTGAGGCTTACGTGAAGGAACGATCTCAAAAGACATTCTAGAAATTAGGTTTAGCATTACTTAGAAGAAGCGAGTGGAGTTAAATTGTAACCTGACAACTGGATAATATAAGAAGTATTCTTATACTCTTATTGACTAACTTTAGCTAGAAAGAAGCTGCATAAGGATAATAGATTTTAGTGCCTGAAGCCCACTTGGCTGACTCTGCCTTGTGAGGCACAGATAAGAAGTTAATGAATCGCCCTACTCAGGCCAACTTGAGGAGTCAGGCGTTGTGAAAACAAAAGCACAGAAACCTGAAAGATAAGAAGACACCATGAAGACACAGCTGAAGTGACCATTCCTCAGACCACTGGAAGACCATTCCGCATGCTAATCGAGCGTGCACAGTTAGTATGTAGATATTTTAATTAGTTATGGGAAATGTAGCATATATGTAAACTATTATGTCATGAATGTGTGTGTGTAAGGCACATATAAGCTACTGGCAACCACTAATACCACTAATATGAAATGATTTCATGTATGCTCCCAGCGCTGAATTAAAGAGTGTCTTGCTTTCTAACTCCTACAGACTGGTCTTACAAAGATATTGAGCCAATATTTCGGTAACAAAATGAGTCCAGAAAGCTATTGTGAAAAACTTGAATTAAGGCTGTACCCAAGTACAAGTGAATACCTCACTTGAAAGAGGCTGTGTAAGATATTTTCTAAGTAACTGTCATAATATTAATGAGGTCTAACACAGAACTGAACATACCGAACTAGTTTAAGTTTGATTAGTTGCCAGGGGATTCTAAATTAATATTCTTAAACTCTGGCAAATTCTCCAGGCAGTCTGTGGAGATGGAGCTGAGAACTAGAGAATAACACACACCTTCTTTCAGCAAGAGCCAGGTCTGTCCTAAGATTTGCTGGTGTTTCTGGAAGTATAAGTGAATTACAAGGAGGCTTTTATATTTGCACAAGACCACATGTAATCCAAACTAAGATACCTTGACCTGGAAACATCTTTTCACTGACGTTTTTTGTTCTAATCCTGCTATTTAACAAATGCTGGTTTTGATCTGTTACCCTCCCTCTGTTGTACACTCACGTAATTGATGTGTTTGTGTTATCTTGCATTAATTTTAATCTTATATTAACTTAAAGCTGTTTGATTGGAAAAGATTAAAATCAAAATCATATTTGGTAATTCTGCAGCCAGACTGTGGAAGAGAGCTACAAGTTTACAAAGAGGCATCCGCAAAGGAATTTAGCAACTCAGCTCTTACACATCTCATTCTGAGCTGGGGATGAGTACTTCTGAGCTGGATTCTTCTTTCTGAGGTCTACCAAACTAGAGTTAAAGCATTTGTCTTGGAGCAATTAAAACACATACTGCTTCAAAAAGGCCATAAAATTAATTGTTTTTACTTTAGATGGCAAAAATGGTTCCATATACCAAATTACCAGTTTATAATTCTGTGTCTGTCTTCTTACCTCTCAAATACTTCATATGCTGAACTCACTATTTTCCAAGGTAATCATGCATCTCTGACTTTTGTAAGTATACATAGCCTTTCTTTCTCTTGCTTATGTATCTCTAGAAATAAAGACTGAAAGGTCTTCTGCTTTACAAGTGCCATCCCTTCTTTTCAAGTGACTTTAATTGGAGGCTCAGAGTTCTCAGCTGTGTGGTCTAGTGCTCAGTTGTTCAGATTTGAAAAATCACTAAGTTGGGTGCTAGACACTTCTTTGTTCAAGGTGCCTCTCTTCGAAAGCACAGTCATTGCAGTTTACTTGTTAGACAGAATTTGCCAAGCTGGCTTGGATGGGCACACGCTTTGCTGGGTC
>NW_010200842.1:26206-42075 GCF_000695765.1 Mesitornis unicolor | reverse complement strand
TTCCAATTCCTAATATTCTGTGATTCTGTGTAATCTGATCTCTGCACCCTCACACAGCACATTCTTAGGACATAATTTCCTAGTTCAGGGAAAGATGCATATTTGCATAGCCCTTAAGATCCTCGAGTCCAATCATATTTTGTTTATTTAGTATATCTTTTCCATGTATTCATAAAGTAGCAGAACCAGTACCTTCCAGAGCCAGATGGGCACAAGTACTTGCTGAAACATATGGCTATGGTAGATTTTATCTTGCCAACTACACCTGCTCCAGTTATTCTAAGGAAACATACTTGTGTGCTTACTAATGCAGAGAAATAGTTCTTTTACTCAAAACATAGTATGGGGCCGTTTTTGCTTAATTAAAACTAATCACTTTCATGGGGGATGGCAGCATGGAAAAATATCAGGATCTCAGTGGTGAAAGTTCCAAAAAGTTATTAGTACTTGAAAAACAGGCACTAAAAGGGAACAGTTGTTCAATTTTGCCTCTAGACTACGACTTCTGTTCATGTCAATAGCATTCATACATTTCTGAAAACTAACAAATTCATTTGAGAGTTAGAAAGTGCAGAGATGAGACTGAAAAGAGTATTGTGAACTATTTAAAGACAATTTGTTAAGAACTTTAAGATTCTTGGAATATTATACTATAGAATTCAAGGCACATTAATTTCAATAAGTTACTTTTATTACTGTTAGAAAGTTTGTTTTTTTCTTTGGCTCTCAGCTTTAGTGGTTTAACTTTATAGTAAAATGCATATATAAAAGGAAGAAAAAAGTTCTTAATTCTGAAACTGTAAGTGAGAAAACATTTCAACTTGGACCAGAGCCATTCAAGCTAAATAACTGTTAACTACAATTGTTATTCTGGTGATTTGAAATCAACTCTTCATGCTTCACAGGTGACAAGAAATTTTGCTTAATTTGCAAAATGTGCATGCACAGGTTATGAGTTTGAATTTCAGAAGGATGATCAAAATAACATAGAAAAGCTCCATTCATACATTAATTCTTTTAATGTAGTTATTCACGTGTAGTATAAAGTTACAGAATCACAGAATAAATCTCACTGTGTACAGAATATTTATTTAGACAGTTGCATTTTAACATCTGAGACAAAGTCTTCCAGTATCCTTCTGCAGAAAACAGCTCACTGTGTTCTCAGCTCATAGGAAATGCCAGTAGTATCTTTAGTGAGAGGAATGCCAGTAGGTACTGATCTTAAAACAGTACTTGCACCTTTTAGATGAGTTTTGTATGCAGCAGGATTCATAGGATCATCAAGTCCCAAAGTGAGGTGATGGGAAAAGGAACAGTTCAGGAATTTTCATGCTGTGGGGTAGTCAGCTGTCTGTCTGTCTGGATTTTAGGGTTTAAATGAGTAGAGATTTTGTGCACACTTATTTATGAAGGAGTATTTATGACTGCTGTTAAACTGGCCAAGTGCTTTGATTCACCGCTATGAATTATCTTCAGGCCATCTATGGAAAGAAAGAAGTGTAAGAATACTCTCAGACTGAAGTAATAAACCCCTACTTGTCATACTCAAAACTTGCATCTGATTTCAATAACTATTTAATATATTGTAACAGATCTTTAAATTGTTTTTATTGTAAAGAGTTCAATGGGCAAATGTGCAAAGTCAAGTGCCATTTAAAGTAAGGAGAGTAGCTGTTTCTATCAGAAACATAACCATTTCTGGGCTAATTCTGCTGCAAACAAAATGACAAATGATAGAATAAGTGGTGTCTACTCCAAACTACAGAATAAAAGGAGGCCCCTTCCTCAGCTGGCAGAAATGAATTTAGTGATCAGATTGATTTGTAGCAGCTGTGGATCTGGCTCACCGTTAGAGAAGAGTGAGATCAAAGACAACAGCCCATGAGCAGCTTGATCTTGCTGAAATCAAGGCTCCAGAGTTATGTGGGAGCTGCAGGTAAGTGTTTACAGGATTGTTTTGTAGAACACAGGGATATCTTACTTATGTTGTGAAAATAGTATGTATTGGTTTTTGGTTTGGTGGCTTTTACTATGTGCTTTCTAGTCTGAGCTTGGTTTGGTTTTGAGCAGGCTTTTTGTTAAGTCTCATAGTCCAGTGGTGATGTTTAGTTGGTGAATACTTGCAGTCCATTTTGGAGAGGTTACTGCTGAACTGCAGTGAGAAGTGGATGAAATAATCTAAGAGGGGGCAAACCTCAAGATGTATCCTCTTGCAGGGACAGGGAGAGGCAAACACTCAGATGGAACAGGTTGCCCACATGGTTTTCCCTGAGGAGATAATAGTACGGTGGGCTTTGGCATTGAGTTGGTAACTTCAGTTGGTGAAAATGACTTTTCTTAACTACTGTTCTTTAATCTTGTTTCTCTGTGTTGTTTTGGGTTTTTTGTTCTTGTTAGTTGGGTTTTTTTTTCAATTTCTGTGGCTAAAGTTTACCTTTTACTGGACTTCTTGGTTTGTTGTTTTTGTTTTTGTTTTTTTTTTATTACAGCCTTACATTGGTTATAGGGTCCTAGGTGTGGTAAGGCTGGCAGTTTAAAACAGGTCATGGCATACCTCTAACTCTGGTCTTGGCAATCTAGAGTCAAAGTTTTCTTGTTATCGCATCTAGAACATCTAAGTGTATAAAATCATCTCTCTTCTAGAGCTTTTCCCACTGGGCTCTAGGGAAGTGATGTCTAATAGAGTTTTGAGTTGTCTTGATCTCACTGAGGTAAGGTTGCTGAAAAGCAGAGGAACCCTTTTGATTACAAGAGATTGAAGGGTACTTGAGACTTTTTCTGTCCACAAGATAAAATTGTGGGCCTGTTGGCTCAATAAGCTACATACAGCTCAGTTAAGAGCAGTCAAAGTTGTATCTTGTCATTAACTGTAAGGTGGGTAAATTGTAATAGCACTTGACTTAATAAGAACTGCCTAATGTAATGTTTTTAAGATACTGTAGAAACGCAAATAGTAATTGTGCTAAATGTTCTTAAATTATAATGCATAGTGTATTAAGTTGATAATATTGTGAAGCTATGGGAACAGCAGTCCTTACTGTAGTGGAAAATTCTCCATTATTCTTTAAAGAAGTTCAAGGAGGTAGCTTCACAAAACTGCTGTCTCTTCAGGTTTGTTGTTTTTCTGCTAAATAAGGCATGTTGGCAGGTAACTGTTTCGGGCCTGAATTTTCTGCAGAAAGATGACTAAGCATCTCTTTAGCAATTATCTCTCCTAACAGCAATTTGGGATTAACTGCTGAGATTTGTATGTTGTAATATTTTATATTTTTTATGTTAATAGCTGCTGTTTCAGAAAGCATCCTAGCATAAATATGTAAAGGGCAAGTGTCAGGAGGAGGGAGCCAGGCTCTTCTCTGTGATGTCCAATGACAGGGCAAGGGGTAATGGGAGCAAGCTGGAGCACAGGAGGTTCAATCTGAACATGAGGAAAAACTTTTTTACTGTAAGGGTTACAGAGCCCTGGACCAGGCTGCCCAGAGAGGTTGTGGAGTCTCCTTCTCTGCAGACATTCAAAACCCACCTGGACGTGTTCCTGTGTGACCTGGTCTAGGTGATCCTGCTTTGGCAGGGGGGTTGGACTGGATAATCTTTCGAGGTCCCTTCCAACTACTAATATTCTGTGATCACTCTGAATTGTCATCAGAGTCTTGTGAAGCATGAGATTGCCACTTGTACTTCTGAGGGGCGTTTGCTCAGTGACCCAGCCTTTATCCTTAGGAACGACACTTTTTGCTTCCAAAGGAAATCGCAGCGTGCCTACAGTGCACAGTGTCCTTTATTTCTGATATATATTTAATGCTGTTGGGACCTTATTCCTGGCTAACTGTATGCCTCTAATAGCTTTAATGGATCAGCATTCTCGGTTAAGTATTCACACATGCAAAAATTGTGTCCTGGAACTAAGTATTTGGCCATCTTGCTTTATGGGATTAGCTTACCTGTGGGAGCATAGGTTCCTTGGCTTAAATAAATAAAAGTTAGGTGTACTCTTCATAACACTGGCAAGTATCACTAGCCTGTCTACCAGTTTGCCATAAGTGAAATGGGCAGTGAGGGATATTTACATGTCGTGAATCATGGTGCTTACTTTTTAGTTACTTTTGAATGCTGCTTTGTCTTTTGATCCCATTAGCAATGTAATTAACTCTTTTGAAGAGCTTCATTTGGTTGGGGGAGGGAATTTCCTTCCATTAATGACAACTGCCAGCAGCGTTTACCTTGTTTTCCATTTGAAAGCATACCCATTGAAGACAGTCCGTGGAAAAACCTCTATGGGAATAATGTGTTTAAAGCTGAGGTAGATCTCTTAGCTCTGGCAAACAAACTCTAAGAAGCTGTAAACCAAACATCAAGGCCCAGAGCTACCATTACATTAATATTACCAAGTTTTTACTTCAGTTTTGTGAAATTTTAAACTAAAGAGACCCTATCTTTCTGAAGCATATAGCATCACTGAACTAATTCAAAGGGGAATCTGAGAGCTGTGAAGATACGGCTATTGTGGAGAGAGATAAGGCCAGAAAAAGTTTGAGGGCATACCTGAGACTTGGCTTCAAGAGGGAGATGCAGCAATGGAAGTTGCTAGGTGATTGTGGCTTTCAATGCACTTACAGAAATAGGGTAGCCTATCCTGAGATGACACCTGTGCTATGGCTAGTGTGACGGTGTGTGAAATAGTACTTGATATCCTTGGAAATACTTTAAGAAATGTGATGCAGTTCAACTGTAACAATGCTGGATTTAATTACTGTTTTGCCTATGAGCAGGGTTCACAGTTAAATTTTATCTTTAGTTGCAGCAGAAACTGTTCAGAGAATATAGGCGGCACTTTTTAAGGTTGCGTTATCTTCTGTTGCCGCAGCCTTCTTTCACAAGACTTGGTTTTGCTTTGTTCAGTACTGAATGCTAAGTGAATCAAAGACCCTTTCTGATGAA
The DNA here is from genome assembly GCF_000695765.1 of Mesitornis unicolor. Classification (NCBI taxonomy): domain Eukaryota; kingdom Metazoa; phylum Chordata; class Aves; order Mesitornithiformes; family Mesitornithidae; genus Mesitornis; species Mesitornis unicolor. The sequence goes on along the minus strand of NW_010200842.1, from coordinate 37,134 downwards.
CTGTGATGAAGGGCAAGATCCCTAGTCCTTAGTACTCTCCTTGCGCTGTCTGGTTGATATGAAAAGTGGAAATTAAGGATTAGGGTAGAAATGTAGGCACAGAGGATTGTGCTTCACCCAGTGCTTTCAGTCACTCTAGCTAAGATTACTATGTACAAGACGCAGGTCTGGGTCACACAGTCAAGAAGCTGGTGCTTGATGGGAACTCCTCCAAACGGCCTGAGCAAGGAGCTCAATGTGAACTATTGCATCCTGTGAGCCTGAGTGGTGCATTCTCACAGCTGTAACAGAGGAGTTATTTTCAGTGAAATTGGAATAAGCAATGCATGCAGTAGTCTTTGAAGATGTAAGTTTTAGCTGCAATAAAGACAAATTGCTTGTTACCTTATGATTTAATTATAACAATAGGATTGTAACAGTGAACTCAAAGCAGCTTCAGTTAGGCTATAGGTCATCTTCCTCAACACATCCCTGTTTTCTGAGTTCATTATTTCCTCTATGATTAATCTTTGCTCTAAGTGAAACTACAATGCTGGCAAATGCTGGAGAATTGTGGACGTTAAGCTCCCTGCTCCTTAGTGTTATTGCAGAAAATCAACCGCTAAAACATGAGCTCACCACACTACAGATTTTTCAATTTTTCTTTTGTCTTTTCCAGACGGCTGAGTAATTGCCCATTCTCTTAGGTATAGAGCCTTGTGAATGATTGTCTTGTTACTTGCCTGACAGATGCTAAACCTGCTATAAATTAAGTTGTCTACTTGTTTTACCAGATGACTGGGGCTGCATTAGTCAATAGTTGAGCTAATGGAGAAATGGGAGAAGGAACATGGAATGTTCACTGGAACATGAACCAAAAACTTGGTCCTAGAAGCCTTCAGGGATTGGGTTTGGTTTGGTTTTATTTTATGTGGATGTTGCAGCTCAAGTGGTAAAGTCATCCCAGATTTCTCTCCATCACTGCTTACTAGATGGGAAGCCAAAGAATGAGCACGAAGGAGTTGCCTTTTTGCAGGTTTCAGCACTACCATTTGCTGGTATGAGGCAAGTTACAGTGCAGAGCTATTGAGTAAGCTTGGAAAAACTGGGCCTCTGTATGTATGGCCACCTCTTGCATGCATGAACCTCATGCATGATCTTCTCTTGCATGCATGAACCTGTCTACTTGATTTTGATAAGATCATTGAGTAGCCACAGGAGTTCCTAATGAGAGTTGAGGCTGGATGCTTCAGAACTGATGGTCTTTAGCTTGCTTTTGTATGTCTTCAAGTTGCAATACTAAAACCACTGACTGTGAAACTTTCTTTTACATGACTGTTACCAAGTCAAGGACTTGAATATTCAACGTTTAATCATGCCTGTAATGTCCTGTTTGTCTACGAAACAGTTGCATTCTGCAGAAGGCATTGATAAAATTTCATACTGAAACTATTTCTGTATGTTTGCTGTTTCCTCAGCTATGCTTTTTACCAAGCGCATCGTTATCCCTTCCACAACAGAACCTTCTGGAAAGGAGCAAAATCTTTGGGGGGGAAAGTTGGGGGGGAGCTTTTGTCCTTTCAAATTTCTCACAGATTGCTCAGGGTAGCAAAACAATGAATGTTTCATTATTACCACAATAGATTAAAACATCTGCAATAAATAATGCTGATGGCTATTTGTGATGGCAAGAAGTATTGTTTTTGTTCTCTTTTATAAAATTACAGCTCATTAACTGTCATAAAGCAAAGATACCATAAATAAAACAACTAGTAGTGTTTCATTTCCCAGAAATGTGAAAGCCTGCTGGTTGGGAACTTTGAAAAGTTTGTTTTCACAGCTGGAACAGTCAAGTGTCTGAATATGTTAGGGTCTGTCACTTTTGTGGCCAGAGAAATTATGAGGATTCAAATAATCTTTTGTCCTCTTCACAAAGCTCACATTGCTCTTATCTTCCTTCTAATCATGAAGTGCTTTTTATTTAGGCCAAAAGGCAGCGGTATTGATCAGCAAGTATATATGTATTTAAGTACAGCAGTAATTGTAGAAGGGTTGTTATTACTTTCCAAAAAGTAATTGGAAAACTTAGCCAGGCTTCCACTATACTACTAGCCATGGAGTATTTGCCCAGTTATCCCCACATTGAACCCAATAACTTGTATTTATAGAGGTGTTTCAAGAAAAGACCTAATCTTAACTGCAAGTTGTTTATAATAATCCAATTGGTGCTTCATCAGAGATCACCTCATCTCACCTGAGATCGCAGCAGTTTTATGTGCTCTCAGTTTTCAAGCTGTGAGAATAGATTTGCAGTGGCTCACTTACCTCACAGATGTGCAATGATACAACTGCAGATTTGTTTCCAATTTATTTTCTATAGACAGGCTTCTACAGGAAAACAAGTTTGTTTGAAAAGTAAAATAATTAGAAACATACCTCATTGTCTCGAGTTCTCAACGATAGTTCAAGTTTCCAGTCCCAGATTTTATCCTGCGAGGCTGGATATTTGTGACAGATGTAATCATGTGGTGGTCACGGGAGAGCTAGGAATTTTTTCACTGGTCAGGACATGAGCCAGGTTCATGCTGCAGCCATAGACTGCACACATGCTGCGTCTCATGGTGGGATGCTGAAGTCCACGGCTGTAGACTGCACAATAGGAAATCCTCCTCTGGATTTAACATTTCTCAGCATACCAGCTAAATTTGTATTTTGGCTATAGCTGTCTGTATTTTGAAACAACAGAGTGGTGTACAGTACTCTTTGTTCCTGAGGCAGTTTAGGATTAGATTAAAAAAACTTGTCTGGCAGTCTGAACCAAAGGCCTCAGTTGCAGCACAGTGTTATCCTCCAGTTCAAAGTCCATCAGACATCAGGTGACTAATTTTTGGGAGTTGTGGTTTGTTTTTGTTGGGCTTTTTTTGCGACGTGGGGAGGAGGGGATGCTTTTTTTTTAATGCATGAAAGATGATGCATCTGTGACCACAAGCAGTTGCATTGTAGAACTGTCTCCTAAAGGAGAGTGTATAGGCTGGAAACTAGCAGGAACCCAAACAAGTTCTGAAAAAATATCCTTTAGGACTGCATGGAAGGAGGAAGAAACCCAAAAACCTAAGCACATTTAATTAAAAATATCTCTGGCTTACTAAGTGTCTGTAGATCATATCACCACGTATGGGATATTGATAATTCAGGGGAAGTATCGGTTCTGTGTTTAAGGTACAAACAGTTTCTTGGACATCTGTCTGAAAGGATACTTGGGTCTTTGATCTGATTTCCCATCTACTGGTTAATCCTCTTGATAGTAGTATTTATTCCTCCTTTTGAAACTATACCAATATAGAAAGATTTTCAAAATTAATCTGGAGTTGAGTCCATCTGGCAGTTAAGATGCTCAGGTGGAGTTAGGAAGTTATAGGTACCATTTTTTTAATAAACTATAAGCCTAAGTTGTCTTTAAAGCGTGAGGAGGCTTATTGGATAGGTGCAGGTCTGCACTTGCTTCTGTTAGTGATGGTGATAATCCCTTGCAATTTTGCTTCAGAGTGTGCTGGAAGAATATTGACCCCATTTTTCCTCCTCTGTAGCAGCGCTTTGATTTTTTTGGATGTGTTGGGAACCTCCTCTCATGCTCCTCTGAAAGTGAGGTTAAGTTCCAGCCTTGCTGCCATCCAAGTCAGAACTGAGCACTCCAGTTAACATCAGTGAAATTAACCTTGGTAAGGTTTTGTTTTGACTTTTGGTTAAATTAGTAGTATGGCATATCCTTTCTATGCCATGTTTTTAAAAATGTGTTTCTGAGTGAGGAGTTCAATATAGACTTCAGAAAGAAAAGATTATAATATGCTTTGAAGTAAGTGGTTTGACTAGACATTTCCCCTTTAACTTGTGAAAAAGAAAGGCTGGGATAACAGTGGGGGTCTATATTCTCAGCAGCAAACAGCTATGTTTCAAAAAACACAGTCTATTATACGAAAAGGAATGATACGTATGGGCATCATAAATGAGGGTGTCATTTATTTTGGGGTTGGTTTGGGGATTTTTTTCCCCCTCCTTGCTCCTTTGTGATAATTAACCTGATATCTTTGAGACCCAGGCACAGATTCTGGCTGGGCTGAGCACATTCACTAGCCATGCTTTTACTGTCTCTTTGTACATATTTACAATATTAAAAAAAAAAATCTTCATGTTGAAAATATCAACTGCTCCAAGTGAACATACATACATCGATGCTGTGCAGCACAGCTTTAGGCCGTGGCAGTAGCCAGAGCCCTGGAAGCTGCGTGGTCCCACTGCAACTGGTCTAAGCAGGGACCTCCTGGCTGCTTCTAAGTCTCCAGCTATTTGTTTGGAACTAGCTAAGATATTTCTGCACACAGATCAATAAGATGGTGCAGTGCAGATGTTCTTTGCTGTGTGAGACTTGGCAAGATGGTGTGGAGTAGATTGCAGTAGTCTGAAAGTTTTTGAACGAAAAGAGCATCTCTGACATTTCAGCAGCATCAGAAGCTTGTTAGGAATCTCTAATTTCACAGACAGAAACTATATAGTTTCGTATCTATACTTAAGCATCGGAACTGTGGTCACAGATGCTTAATATCAGTGACGAACAGTTGCATGAACCTATTCACTGATTTGTAAACCTAAAGACTCCTTTGCCCTTAGTTCAGAAAGGCTCTGAAATGTGTAAGTGTCTCCAAGCAATTTACCCTTAATAAAGGGCTTGCCACCACAGTGCAGAACACTTGGATCTAAGAATTTCTGTGTGTCTGTGCCGGTGTGATATGCAACAATCCCAATGGACTGTAACTTAATTTACACTGTGAAATGTGCTAGACAACTTGTCCAAATCTGGGATACCCTGGCATTGAGCCCTCTTTCTGTACCTTGTCTCAACTATTCCGGTGCTATTTTATCTTCTCCTGCCATAACAGAGAGGAAGGGAGTAATCTCTAAAGGAACACTTGTTCCTCCTGAGCAGTCTAAATGACATCTGTGAGCATGACATGCAGACACAGCAGTTCCTGTTTGCTGCAGAATCCCGAGTGCTCACAACTAATTGCAGCTGAGGTTGGCTGAGGACATACAAAATGGAAAGTGATTTACATCTTAAGGCTACTGGATTGGTTTTATTCGTGCGGCATCCCTGAAAAATACTGCTTGTGAGACACTTGGAAGAAACGTGCAGAGATGTTGCACGAGATGCAAGAATGTGTGTGTATGTACATACATGTATTTATATTTTTTTCTACATATACACACACATAAGATAGCTATGATACAGCACAGCAGAGTTAAGATGCCTAAAGACATAGGGCTGAGAAATTGGTATTACACAGCTGTAAATGGCCATTCCTGAGGTTCCAGTTTACACTTTAATAATCCTGGGATGCCTGTAGAGCTGAGGAAAACAGACCAACTGTGTGTTGTGGATTGTGGGGTTTCTTGGTGGAGAAGTGTCAAGTGAGTCTGGAACAATACGCAGATCAGCTGTATATGATGTGTAAAGAATACTACTGATGGTAATACTTCTAATTACTATCTACTAAAAAATGCAGAGTAACTGCAGAACAAAGCACTCTGAACAGCCAGGAATAAAGAGTTTTCTCAGTGACCTACAGATGGCAGACCGATATAACAGATGAGCAATATGCTTGAAGCATATTTATTTGAAACATAGCGCACCCTATTTATGAAGGTTTTCATGGAGAAAGAAGTTTTAACTGGGTCACTAACATTTAAGCACTTTTGCCATTTCTTGCTTTACTTCAGAATATGTTCAAGATCTTTTGCTTGTGTTCAAAACTAAATCCAGAAGTTTTGAGCTGGGACTGCTTAAGTATTGTTGGACTTGCCTAAAAATGTTGATAACTAAGCCCAAATTTTAAAATATGAGCATGTACAGATTTGCTCGTATGTAGTTTATGCCTTCATATTACTCTGGTTTTTTTAATAAGAATGCTGCACTTGTTTCCACATGTTTCCTACTTACGTTTTATGTAAATCTAGGTTGGTTTTCTTCCCTATGGAAGACACAAAGAAATGAAAGTTATGGTTGACTTCTTCAGTCATTTAATAAAAAGCAAAAATTATTTAAGTAGCGTTTTGTCTGGAGGGAAGGAAGAATTGCAGAAACAATAAAGCTTTTGTTTTCTCTTCCTCTTGGGTACTGAACTTTAGTAGATGATTTGATACTCTTCTGTATCTTTAGCTCATAAAAGCTGAAATTCCAGAAGCAAAAAAAGCAACCCTTTTGCTTCCCTTGGAAAAAATTATATTATTAGGGGAAACGGGGAAGTTAAAATACCAACTTGGTTGTTCAGAGAGTATCTAACAGAAAAGGCATCTTAAACTATGTACACCTTCAAGTGTGTTTGTATTTATTATATAACATAATTAAAAAGAAAATTAAATGTTAACATTTAATTAATGTCACTAAAAGGTCGGAAGAGAAAAACTGTTGTATGTCATACCCCTTCCATAAATTTTTTTTAGATGGCTAGTAAGAAAATTTCTTTAGGTGAGTGTTATAGTCGTCTTTTTTTTTTATGACTACAGATTGAAATAGGCACATTTAAAATATTGCAAAGGATGGAAGTGATTACAACCTGCCACGCTAGGCCCTACTCAGGAAATTGAAGAACAGGGGCTTAAAAGCAGTCCCCAAACAATGGGCTTAACAGACTCTCTCAAAAAATGCTTCAACAACTTTTTTTACTTTTTTTTGACTAGAAAATACTCAGTTTCAACCAAGTGACTGGAAAATATTTTGCTATATTCTTGAACTGTTTTCTATTATTGAAATCAAACAAACTGTCATGCTGGATTATCCTTCAGGCGAGGAGAAGGAATTCTGGTTGAAGCTGCACGCAGGTCTGTGGTCTGAGCTCTGCCATACTGTCGCAGCAAAGCCTGTCCTGACTCTCTCCTGATCCAAAAGTGTTGTGCTGGGTGTTAAAAAAACCTAGTGAAGCAAAAACTCCTAAACCTAATTCTTCTGGGTGATACACGTTGAACACACAAGTGGTAGGAGGGTTGTATATGGTCTCTTTGAGCTGTTCTTGTGCTGAGAAACCATAATTGAGGGGAGCCGCTCTCTGCTCTGGCTGGTCTGCGTTATCTGTCGTGCATATGTTGGAGTGGGAAAGGAATGCATTTCCCAGTATATTAACTTCAAATGTGAGGGGGAAGTGTCTGGCTGCATAAAATCTGCTACAAAGATGAAACGTGGAAGAGGCTGCAAAGGTGGTCCCATAACTTTTCTGTCTGTCCCTGTAAGAGCTTTCCTATCTCTGTCGTAAGGTAGATCTTACTTGAGGAAAACTGTCTTGCAGATCTGTCTGTATCTGAAGTCCAAATAAGAACGCTGAGAGAGGGAGGTGGTGAGAATAATGATGCACCCTGGTATTATAGATGGAGCATCAGCCTGGCATGTGCCTGGCTGGTGGCTAGGTTGCTTTTTGCTTTTTTTTTCCCCTTCCTCTAAGTGAGAATTATATGCAATCAGAGCAAAAGAAGGGGAGATAATCTTGCTTTGAAAATGGCTTCTGTCATGACACTAAGCTTTGCTGTCTCCTGAGGTTTCTCAAACACCAGGAAGCAAATAAGACTAAGTAATTAAATGCGGAAACTGATCAAATGAGTTCTGCAAGTCTTTGCTGGCTCATGGGAAGGGGCTTCTGAATCAATGCTAAGGTGGTGAACTGGCATCACACAAAACGAACAACGTACTGTGAAATTACGATTTAATGAGTCTACAGTCTGTGACTTTCAGTCTCAGAACTGGCAATTCAGGTGTCTAAAATGTGACTTGTATTTTCTCACACTGTTTCTCACGCTTCTAGAAGAGATAGGGGCTCTGATCCATTTTCTTTCTTCTTCAGACTGCAGAAATTCTTCTTTGTCTCCCATATGCCAGCATATAGTATTCTTGTGGCAGCAACAGTATAGTCAGAGTTACTTTGAAAGGTAATACTTACAATGTGCTTTCCCTATAATATGGCCTAGCAGTTACAAAACAGGAGGTTAGTGAAGATTATAGGAACAGCTGTCTGCTTTATGCCACTCCCACACATTCTCTGAGCCAAACTTTAAGGACCTGACAAAGCAAGGCATATTAGAGCCAATAGTTATGCTTTTTAAGGATCCATGTCTACATAAAGAAGTCAAAATCAGTCAGCAGTAGCAAATCATACTTCTTTATGGTTTCTGCTATCTAGATTATGGTTACTCCGACATCCCCAGTTTGCAAGCAAATACACGTGCTGCTGCTTTTCCCAAACTATTCTGGCATGGGGAGATGTTTCCCTGACCATCTATATGGGAAGAAGGAGAAATTGAACCAGGATCAATTATTTATCTCAAAAGCATTCATTTACTTAGTGTGCAGGGAAAGTGTAAACCAGTTCCTTGTTATTCTTTCTCTGTCTTTAAATTTTTATTTTTATTTTTTTTTCTAATAGTAAGTATAAGCTCTGAGCCTGCAGTTTACTGTGTGCATACGGACAGCTGCACCTGCACGGAGCCACACTGACTTCAGTGAGGCACCATGTAGGCACAGCAATCTGCCCACCCATAAGTTGTAAATCTGGGGATGAGGAATTTAACTTGTTTATTTAGTGTTTTGGAAGAAGTAAAGCTTTGGGAAGTGCCTGTAGGGTGTCAGCAGGTGCCATATGAATTTTCCCACACAATCTTGCTAATGCACAGCATTTCTGACCTGTAACTACTCTGCTTGTGCATATGGTGTTCAAGCTGCTGACCATCCAGGACTGTGCTGCTTGCATTGAGGTACAGGCAAAGCAAGTCTTGCTGTGCTAACTGCAGTTTGTAATTGGCATTAGACTGCTAAAAAGCAAATGAATGGAATGCAACTTCCAAGTTTTCTTAGGCTTTTTGTTGTTGTTACTACAGTTCAATTTTTGCCTGAGGTGAGGTTCTGGGGTCAAGTTGTTCTTTATAACAAGTAACAATACTGGGCCAAAAGGGTCTGCTACTGCACCTTGCAAAAACAACCCACAAGAAACTGCATCCACCTGTTCTGACCTGGCTGTGCAAACTCTTATGCTTTTTATCCATCTTATCTAAGAGTCACAAGTCTGGCTTGCTTGGGTACGACCATCAAAGGAGACTGTACCCAAACAGCAGCTGCATCTGGCCCTTGGCCAGGCCTCACACATGCAGAGGAAGAGTCAGCCTTCTGCTGCACCTCTCTTCTCTCAAGTATCAAACTTGCATCAAAAGTTTTGCGATATTCTTTCTTGCGTGCAGCTTACCCTCCTTCCGGCTTCAGCTATCATCATTCTGTCTTGACTGATGCAATTAGTTCTACTTCAAAATAATTAATTATTTTTAATGTAGTGCTATTAAGGCAATGATTTGCAGTGTAACATAGGGCCAAATTCATTGTTGGAAACTCTTTTATGTGAGTGAGTTTCACTATATTTTCAGTTTTGTCTAGAGTATGTCTCAGATTTGTTCCCTTAATCAAGACTCAAAACTGCTCTCTGTTAATAATCAAGGGTTTCAAAGAGGTCTGTATCACATTTCTGTGTTTTGAGAAGACTGCAAATAATTATCAGGAGGCGGGTAATTAAATACATAGTCCTTTGTGTCTTTTTCTACTGAAATTTCAGAAGGAGAGTCCGTTTATCTAAAGATGTGAAGTAGATAAAAGTATCAGTAGTGTATATTAAATAGACTTTTGGTATGCAGAGGCATACTTCTTGTCGTGAAAGAGTTAACGTCTGTGGAGCAGCTTGTGTTGGGTTCTTTGGCTGAGCAGCCTGAGATTGACCAAAATGCTTTCAAATACTAATAGATGTTAGAACATAAACTAGCTTATTTAACTGTTTAAATAACACAAAACTGAAATGTTCTACTTAAGACCGAATAAAAACACACAGGGTTTAGCCATGACCATCTCTCTTCTTGCTGTGTCTGTGCAGGATGTAGCTGATCTTGGTCTTGGCCCTGCAGTAAGCCAGCTGTGCTCTCAGCTTTGCTCCAGCATGAAGCTGGGCACACTGCTGCCCACTTCTCTCTGCAGTTCTTGGTCCTCTTAGTGCAGCAGCCAACTGCAAGCTGCATGCTGTATTTTTGCCTTTGATAGTCACTTTCTGTTGTAAATTTTAGGCACTAAATTCTCCTGCGCTCTCTTACAGAGATGTTAAAACAAACTCTGACAAGTCTGGTACTGTAAATTTGAAGAACAGGATGAGTATGGCTATAGTTGAGCAACTCTATTCATGCTTTACAATTATCCTGTAATATGCTTGTCATTTAATTTCCATTAAATCTCAGTAGCAGATTAATCTCTCTTAAAATGCTGAAGAAGCAAACAAATTACTGTCTTATTATCGAGTAATTTCAGCACAGGTTGAGCAGAACCTAAAGCAAACTGATCTTGTTCTAAATCAAGGATGCAGCCTGGTAGCCAGGTTTATGTGGAAGGGGATGAGAACTTAAATATTTGTCTCTCTGTAACTGTTCATTGATCCTTGTCTGAATAATCATCCTGGTATATGATAGGAGAATAGAACATCATACATTGTGTGAAGGATTACCATGGCATATGCAGTAAATTTTTTTTGATTTTTTTTTTTTTTAATAGGCTTTTTGGGAGACCTGTTTGATTTTAGTTTTTCTCCAAAGCTGTTTTGGATAATCTCAGTTAAACCCAACGTGGATGGCTACAGAGCTTTACTGTGTGATCCCGAATGTCTAAATCATTCTTGAATACTCTGGATATCTTCCTCCCTCACCCCGCACCTTGGTTTGCGTGCAGTGGTGTGCTTGGTTGGCTTTTTGTTCTTGTTTTTGTTTTAGTGGGTACACTGAAGACTCTGTTAGAACACTATAATCTAGGGGAACATAATGATAATCCATCTTGCTATATGTTTTCCAAAGTGCAAGAGCGAACTCCATCAAAGCCAATGGTGAGATCTTGA
>NW_010200842.1:5810-26175 GCF_000695765.1 Mesitornis unicolor | reverse complement strand
TTCCTGCTATATAACAACTGCCGTGTGTTTTTCATGGGTGTCTGTACCACAAACAGTAATAATGAACAGTATTTGTCTTGTTTCTATTGGTCTCCTGCTGGTTCCCATTGCTACTGCTCTTATATCTGTCTTAGTAATTCAATTCTACTTGAACTTTGTGTGATATTTTAAGGTAAATGAAACGGTTATGATCTTTGCCTAAGTAAAATTCCTTCCTATTTTTTTAACCATACTGTAAACATCAGTTAATGCTGCTTGAGTTCTTTCATTACTTGTTTCAGACAAATAAAACTGATATAACACGGTATGTGTTCAGACAGTATTTGCTTGGGCATGTCTCTGTTCTCAGGAAAGAGCTGAGAAAAACTGCAAATGCGTGGAATATATTTTCTTTTTTTTCTCTTCTGTTGCTCAGATATTAATAGCTTGTTGGCTATCTTTGAAGACAGAATTCAGTTGCCTAAATGTGCATGTTTTTTCTGACTTTGTCACCACAGAGTATCTTTCCTGGCTTCCAGCTGCTTCACTGTCATTGCTGTCCCATGCATCATGCTTCATATGTGCTACCTACACCAGGGGATCTTTGGGCAAATTAAATAGCCAGACCAAGATTAGAAGGAATGTCATAAGCCATACAAACGTCACCACGCACCTGGGTGTAGGCAACTGCATGCAATAAAGCTAGGCAAATCTTTGACTTGTTATAGTCAAAACTTATAATAAGATCTGTCATATTCAGCTTCTTCCTTGATGTAATTCTTTCCAAGGGTAATGTGCTTGTCAAAGGGATGTTACCAGAATGATAAGCATAATCAGATTTAATGTTTCCTTTGTTTAAAATCAGTGCTCTGAGAGAGAGGAGAAACTGTGATCTGAAAAACTGCTAAACTCCACACCCCAAAAGAAACCAAGGCCTCTTTTATCATGGGGTCAAATCACATTCAGCAGTGACAGACTTTGATGCTGAAACCACTGAAGTCTTATTTAGTCACCTTGCTGCACTTCAGTTAATAACATTTATACTCTTAATTTCTGTACCAGATGGAGGTAGTCTATATTCACATCTTAGAAAAGATGGTAAAATGCAGTCTGCGCTGCCATCATCCCTCACAGCAATAACTCCCACAGCAAAGAAAGCTAGACTGGGATTTGGGAACGTGTCTTGGAGACCCCGTCAATCCATGGTGACTGGTGATGTACAAGATGGAAAAAGGGATCTGGAGAAATGGCTCTGATGGTCTTCCATGTGGTGCTAGCAATGGGGGGTTTTGTATGGCAGGACAGTAAATCATGTCATGTGTGACTGCGTGTTATGATACTGCTTTTCCACTCAAATATTGTGTAATAAGAAATCACAAAATAAGCCTTAATGTGCTTGAATTTGTTGTTCCTAGGACAGAAAGAGATTTGCAAGACTACTGTAGTATAGATTGCACACTGCTGCATTTTATATGCAAACTTTGGCAACTACTAACAGAGATGTGAGGAGTGAAGTTAGGACTTTGGTATGTTCTTTATGACCCACAGCGGTGTAGGTCCTGCAGCTCACAGCAGGAGGCTGCGCCACTGGGTGGTTCAGGAGGTCATTCCACTTGAGGAAGTAAGTGCTTCTGCTTAATGGGCTCTAAGGGCAAGATTCATCTTTTTCAAAGCAGTTGGAGAGGAGCACTCTGGGAGACTATTAGGGTTATTTCTCCCCTCTTATTACGGAGGGAACCTAGGAGCACCACCTTCATAAGCTTTTGCAAGGAACTCTGATTCATGTCCACAAAAAAACCCCAACCAACTCTTTTCAGCTTGAATCTCGAGTGAATTAGCCTTTTCTTTTCCACGTTTGATCTCAAAACATGTGCAATGAGTGGAACATAATTTTTCCTATCCTTTGTCAGAATTCTTCAGGAGTTTTTGCTTTAACTGATAGTTTTCTGGACTTACAGTTGAGAGATCTTTGGTATGAGCCTCTGGTTTTAATGATATTTACTGAACAGCTCTGTACCTAGTGCCTAACTTTCTGCTTTGTAGGCACTGCTGTTTGTGCACATTATGAGAGTTCTCTATTTTTCTCTGTCAAAAATAAAGGGACTCTAACGGAATGGGTTCTATAATACATTTTATTAATGATTGCTTAGAACAACTGAGTCCAGATGAGGGAAGACCTTAAAACTAAGACTACTTTTGTGCTTTGTATTAGAAATGCATTCATGGTATTTTAAGTACCTTGGCTGCACCTACAACTTTTATACAGAGCAGTCAATTTCTGCATGTATATATCACGTATACAATTAGTTGCTCTTCAGTACAATCAGGGTGAAGTTTCTTAATTTGAAATTATTTGCAAGCAATACCTATGTAAAGGCTGCTTCTGTGAGGCTGCACAGAAAAGGAAATTTTTGTATTTGTGTGTCACTCATTATTATGTTTCTTAATTTTTTAGTCTGTTTTCACAGAAACCTTTTAAAGGAACCAAACAGTTAAACTAAGAAAGTTAAAGCAATGCTGGACCACATTTACTGAAGTTTTCAAGCATAAAAAGTTGGCTTATAGCGAAGAAGAGATATCTTAAGACAGCTTCCCGTGTTCCTCTTTGGAGATGATACCAGGTCATATATTGCTTTGCAGGGAAAACTTCCTAGCTACAGGATGATGCCAAATGACATGGAATGTGTCTGCATAAAATGGACTGTAGCTAGGCTTAAGAAAGTACCCATAGCCCAGCTCATGGCTTGATGAGAAGATCTGTTGTAGGTTAGGAATCGTGCAAAAAAATCTTTGTTTCATGTAACCTATGCGTGAGCAGTTCATCAGAAGAGTGCTGTCCTGTGAGGAAATGTTCCCAGTGTCACTAGGAAAGGCTTATGAGGAGAGGAATGCTTTTTGGGGCTATTACTGAGGCCGAAGCTCAGAAGAGACCCTTGGAGCATTTCAATAATGAGTTTGCATTAAGAATGTGTCCCAAATAGGACATTGTTTTAAGTACCTGACCATTTTGAGCACATAAACTGGTTAACATGTTAGTTGGCCGTAGTTGCTGTTCTTCAGGAAGTTAAATACTTAAGATTCAACTCTCTCTCTATACAGTTAAGCAATTACCTGTTGCTTCCGAGGAGATCATGGCTTTTAAATGTCCCCTAGTAACAGAGGAATCTCCAAGTTTAGGTGTCTTGTACAGCCACACACTGAGATCTCTTCTTGTACAGATCCATTCCTCAAATGATTTATATCGCTTTCTGTAGATCTTAGTAGGCATTTGCCTGTGCAGTTTCTAACATGTAGATAAGTACCAAAAATAAGTGATAAGAATTAAACCCCCATGTCTTGCCTGCCTTGTGCTTGTTCTGTGCTACCTTTCACATTCTCCCCAAATTTTGTGAAGACCAGTAATGAAAGGCCTATAGGCTGAATATTCCTCCTGCTTGCCAAATGTAGATATGCTCCATCCTTATTTCTGTTGGTCTTCTGCTGGTCATCATCTTCTGTCTGATGAAAAACATCTTAAACCTAAGAAAAATGAGATGGTTTAGAAACATTGGCATTGGGTTTCTTTTTTGTATAGGAAATTGGAACATGAAAACATATATAAAACCACTTTGTATGTCTGTAGGAAAGTGTTACTCCAGGATAAAGGTTGTGCTGAAACCTAATCAATGTGTACATGCACCTGTGCAAGTGTGTTAAAGGAGACAGAAAAAATTCTTGTAAAATGCCAAGTGATTTCTTGATTCTTACTAGATACAACTTTTGATATTTTGACTGAAAAAAATCTTCATTACAAGACTTTCCTCTTGATTTTTTTGAAGAAGCAGAATATTTAAAAAAAATACATTCTTATAATAAATTTAAAAAAACCCAACAAACACACAAACAAACAAACCCCTACAAAATAAATATCTAGACTAAAACAGCATTAGAAATAGAGTAAGAACATCCAAAATAATGCATTTCAAAAGAATGTACATGATGTTACAGGAACAAACGGGTTACAAGAACAGGTTTTCTTTTCCTTTCATGAGTAAAATATCCAGAAGATGCACTGTGGAAAAATGATTTTTAAATAACTTCACTCTTGGGGCTTAAAGACAGCCCTAAATAACTGTGTACTGTTGTTCAGGTTATACTATCACTGACATTGGAAATACTACCTATAGTGCACATTTGTGGTTTGGCTTTCCCATGAAGCATATGCAAGGTACTTTTGAGAACAATCAGATGAAATTATTTCGTTCCTGATGTTTGGTTGTTTTTTTTTTTTAGAGTACCTAATGGTTGAATACTTACTAAAATTATTACTTATGTATTTAGTTTACATTAAATCAGCCTCAGTATGGGGTCAGGACGTAGGAAAAAGAAAATGTTGAGACTTGGTTGTTAACATAGTTGGGGTTTTTTATGTTTTGGAAGTACTTCAGCAGATAGAGATCGAATCTCTTGAATTCAATAGTGGAAGAAGAGTGGTGAATAGAATACCATTTTCCTTAATTCATTTGTCTGTTGGGAAGTAACCTCTGTAAATAGAAGTTAATGCTGATCGCAAAATAATCCCATCTATACAAGCAGATGCAATGTTTATGATGTCTGTTTCTGGTTAAAGCATAGGCATGCTATGTAAATCCCGCCAAGTTTATTAGTAGTTGAGGGTTGCTTCTTTCTTGAAGGGAAGTTCACTTGTATAAAGTATTTTCAACCTTTTGGAACTTGATGATCACATGTTTGTCTTCATGCTAGTAAAGAGGATTTAGACTGGAAGAAATGATACTTGTTTTACAAAGCAAAAGTTTGAAGGAGGCACCAGGAAGTCAGTAATAGTAAGAATGCCAAATGCTAATTAAAAGACTTTGAAACATTATTTATGGATGCTTTAAGATATATCATATGGTCTATGTGCTAGCAATGATTTCTCCAGGCTTCTATCTGCAGGCAAAAATGATGAAGCTTTCAAATTGCCAGTTTACCACAAATTTTTCACAGTTGTCCAGGAATTAAGAGACTTAGGAATGTAAAATTTTGTGGCTAACGTCTGAATAACTGCCAATACAGTTAATGTCCTGTATTGAAAAGAAACTTCACTGAAAACACCTTTAAGAAAAGCTGTTTTCAATAAAGCATTTTCAATAAAGATTAGTGCTAATGAATAATGAATATATGAAGTTTGAAACTCAAATGAAGCAGTGTGGTTGTTGTAAGGCATGCTAAACTATGAATGGCAAACCTAGCATCCAGTATAACTTGTTTTTTGTTTATGCTAGGAAAGGAATGTCGGAGAGTTAAGAGTCCCAGCAGCATGTATGGTGACCAGATTTGCATTTCAAATCCATGTATGTATTCCTGATATATGCTGGCATTTCCCTTCTCTGTGTGTCAGGGAGGTAAATAACTCCCTATCCTGTCAATTCTGCAATGAAAGACAAATATGTTTCTGGGAGCTCTTGCCCAAATGGAGCTCAGCTTGCACCAAGGTACAGGCCAGAGCATGTCTGTGCTGCCCAAGACCTGCTGTGGGGCCAGAAGGCACAGACCTCCAGGTAGCTCTGCCCCTGAGAAGGCCAGGTGGTTGTTGTTAACGTAGTTTACTTTTTCTTTGAGAGGACTAAATCGAAGTCAAGTTTCATGATGCTTTAATTTGGGTGAGGAAACTGGCTGGAACCTGGGAAGAATCTGTGCCAGCAGAATCTGAGTGACTGTGAGAAGGGCTAGAAAAAAGATCAAATGGAAATATAAAAAAACCTTGTGAAAGAGATCATGCACTGTAATGCAAAATTCAAGCATCTTACGCAGCTTTGTTTTCTTTCATGCTCACTCTCTCACCAAGCTTCTTGTAGTTGACTTGGCTCAGTGCTTGATGTTGACTTGCACACCAGGCTTGCTGCCTGCTTCTGAAATGCCTGCAGCCCCCAGAGCTTCTCTCCAGATGCCAGGCAGCCAAGATAAGCTGCCATCCTGAGGCCCAAATCCCAGGCCCCTCTGTCTTCCTTCCTTCCTTCCTTCCTTCCTTATAGCTCCTTTCCATGTGCCAGGTCTAGCTATGGTTTTTGATACCCCCTGGATTGATGTTAGACCTATCTGAAAAGGATTTGATTGCCATTTTTAATAATGAAAACCTTAATTTCACTTCACTTTGGTGAAATGATTGCCTTGTCCAGTGTTGGCATTCCCACCCTGCCTCAAAAGAAAAAAAAATGGTGTTGTAACTTTGATGTCATTGATAATGAAGCTATGAAAAGTTTCTGCGCTAAAATACCGTGATTACAATAAAATTGTAAGAACTGGTTATTCATACTGTGTGAAATAGAAACCCAGAAGTCACTGGGCATGTATTATTGATG
Organism: Mesitornis unicolor; assembly: GCF_000695765.1. Classification (NCBI taxonomy): domain Eukaryota; kingdom Metazoa; phylum Chordata; class Aves; order Mesitornithiformes; family Mesitornithidae; genus Mesitornis; species Mesitornis unicolor. Next base: position 19,855 of record NW_010200842.1, on the reverse strand, counting down.
ATATTACTGTATGCAAGAGGAATGCATAAATGAATTTTCTCAATGTTCCTTCATTTCTTCAAAGAAATGACTTAATCTGTTCTAGAAGTTGCCAAATTCATGTACAGTGTTTGCAATGTACTTCCAGCAGTTAATCTGAGGATAAGCAAGGATGAAAAGATATATTATTACTTTTTATTTATTGAAATAAGAAGAAAAAATAAATAAAACACAGCTTTCCAATGTGGAACGTTTTTAATATTCAGATGTCAGCCAATGTTATTCCAGTGTATATCAGGCAAAGTTTTTGTCAATTTAAAATGTTTTAACTGTCTGTCTCTTAATGCTTGAGCATTTTTTGTTGGTATTATAATGGTTAATGTATAAATAAGTAGTAACTACTCTTAATGAATTATTGGAAAGTGCACACTAGAATTATAGCAGGCATATAGTGTTGTTTAGAAACTGACCTTCTGAAATAGCATGTTGGGTTTTTTGTTAAAAGCTCTTGAAATAAAGTTGTGAAAACTGATTCAATTAGTTGAACAGGAAGAATTTTGGAATTAGTGCCTGTTTCTAATGCAAGCTGTTGCAGGGGTGCATAATTAGAAGGATCGCCCAAAGGCGAATAACCTTCATTAGGAGATCCACAGAAAAGTGAGATGGTGGGGGCGTCAATATGTAAAGGTGAGATTTGAAGATCTAACTTTCCTGTGATTAGCAAGGAGCACCCAAAGTAAGACAATCTTGTTTTTAACAGCTCTGTTCTGCCTTGTGACTTTTGTATTCATATGACTAAGTGTTGGGTTTTTGGTTTTTTCTGTCTTGAGGGAGCCAAGGGAGAGTTAAATTTATCGGTGCTCTCTCTATTCAGGGCAGGCTGACTTGCTTGTGGTAAATGGCATCTGCTGTTGAGACACTTCTGACAGGATTGTTTGTTTCTCTTGCAGAAATTAGTTAGGTACCTTAAAGATCAAGCATCTGTACTTAGGCGTTCCCATCTAATCACACAAGCTCTGACTTGATGTTTGCACGTTCATGACACAACGAGAGGTCAGGAGCGAGGCTTGTACTGGACTGAGTGCAGGGCCTGCTGATGCACGTTCAATGGTGAGAACACTAGGCTCTACTGGGAGCAAGCTGGGAGCTTGTGTGCGCTCAGGTTTTATTGCTTAGCTAACAAACTATAACTCATTAAACCGTAGTAGCTCTTTCTTCTTTTCACCTGTTTGTTCCTAAGTACAGTAGTTGCTGTTCACACAAGTAACTAAAAGTCTCATCCAGTCTCTTATATGCACCTCAGCTAGCACACCACCTTTCTTTTTATTTTTCCACAAGCTTTGACAAACATAATCTTTCTCTGTTCAAGTGTGGCGTGTTGATTGTAGTAAAGGTTTGTATGCCCAGTGACAGTATGAGCAGCAATAAAAAAGAAAGATTGAAGTGATAATTTTGAAAATCATATTGTAGCTAAAGATGAGAGTATACAGACAGACTAGTTCACGTACTGTATCCTTCACCTCTCCATATTTTAATGTGGAATTATCCCTCTGTAGTCAGCTGACTAGTAGAAATGTTTTAGTAATGCAGTGTGGGTTTACTATGGCTGAAAAAGTGCTGGTTAGTCACTTAACTATGTTCAAACAGTAGTACCAAAATAAACTGCCTTCAAGGTCTGTAAAGAAGGAAGCTGCTGTCAAGCCTGAAATTGTTGTTTCTGTTTTTCCTACTCTAGTCATCTTGTGCGTGCTCCCAGTCTAACTCTGTATATAATGCTTTGCTACATCTTAAACTAATCCAGCTTCTCTCCATTTCATAAAAAAAAAGTCAGTGTGTTAATGTGTATCTAATATCACCCACCAGACTGTTTCCATGACCTGATTTTTTTTTTTTTACTCCCCAAGGCAAGAACCCAGGAAGAGTATCCATGGCTCGTAAAAGTTAAAAGCTTCATTTCTTTTTCAGTACAGATCTGTTTTTTCATTACCAAAATTTTACTAGCATATTCTTCCATTGAGTAAGCATAAGGGCTCTTAGCAATTTGAGAGATAAAACTGCTTTTATAGACTGCAAATGAATTTGGAGACATTTCTTGGTTATATATGTGGAGAGGAATCCTGGAACTCCTAAAGGTCACTGCTGGTAACAGCGCTGGGCTGAGGCGCTCAGCCCTCACATCATGTGACAGCAGCCATGACGTCATTTTGGGTTAAGGATTAATTGGCTGTCAGAGCTGCCAGTGGTGGGTCCTGGCAACTCCTACCCCGGTGGAAGTCTGTGACACGGAGACGGATGACATACAGAGCCTACGACAAAAGATATTAGGTCTCGCACAGCGTGGGGAGTGATGGACTTTGGGGTTGTGCATCTGCTCCTGAAGATGGCCTGTTGTTAACTTAGGGCCATTATCGGTCTTGCAGGCACAGTGCTTCAGTGTCTGATGTTTTGGGGCTGTTAGATCTGTTTCCTGCATACCAGAGGAAGTTGTTCCCTCACCTCTGATGCACTCACTACTTCCTGGATTACTTTTCTGAAAGATGAAATATCCATGTGTTTGTCCTGGAAGCTTCTGTGTTTGGAGATTGAAGTAAACTCAGTAATAAAACCCAAAAACCAAACAACCCCCCCCCCCAAAAAAAAAAACAACACCAAACACCAAATCCCCTCCCAAAAAAGAAACAAACCCCAACCAAACCAAAAAGCCCCAAACAGATCGAAGTGTTAATAATAAGCCATTAAAACATTATACTTGCTTCTAGTACTGGTCTTAAAAATCTTTAGAGTGAGACTATAAATTGTCATGTGAATTGTTATTTTTGGAAATGTATTGCATACATAAAAACTTAGTTACACAAGAGGTAGCTAATTCTGAGAAAATCATCAAGTTGGCATTGTTTCCTGGTGGCACAAACAGAGTAGCATAATAATTGGTCACTTATTTGCAGCAGTCAGAGTGAGAAAGTGCAAGTAATTGAACATCTTCTCATTTTGCTTTCTTGATCCCCTCTTTTGATGGATTATGTTGTTCAGAAGGTGCAGTCTAGAAGTGTTCAAATTTTTTAATGATTTGCAGTTGGTGAGGCACATGGAAGCCAAAGGGCTATGCAAAAGTGCTTGATATGAAAACTTCACTAACATTTGTCACCTCCCAAGCTCTTTACTGTAATGAGATTCATATTAACGAATTATAGTACACCAAATATGCTATAGATCTGTGTTTTCTAATATAGCACAAATATATACAAAAAAACTTGCTATCTCCTTGTACATCCGTCAACTGACATGAGGATGCTGTTTACCCAGGCATTTTTATACAGAAGCCCAATAGTGAAAATAAATAAATAAATGAATGAAATTGAGACATTCTTACTATAAGAGAGAGATTCATCCCAGCAGCCTGTTTCTGCAAATGCCATTAGACGGAATGTAACATCCAGATGTTGTCTTACGAGTTTAGCTCATTTGCAAAACATTCCGTTAGTAATGTGATTCCAGAAGAAACCATAAACCAAGAATAAAATAAAACTCATCAAGAGATGGCAAAAACTTGTTCATTTTAATTGCTGTGATAGGCCCTTCACCTCCTATTGCAAATTCAAAATTCTTGCCCTTTGCGTTTCAGGTCAGAATATGTTCTTGCTGTAGAAACCCAACCAGTACGGTGACCCTCTAATTGGGTGATCTTGACTAATGGGGAGATGTCTTGGGAATTAATTTAATAGTATCTTCCAGTTGAAAAATACATTATCCAAATTTTTACCTTCAGTTTTATGACACTGTCTTTTGGACATGCAGATTTTAAAATATTAAATGCAAAACACAGTTTGGATAATACTATAAGATCTCAGAGGACAATGCATGATAACTGTTGTAAAATCATGGTCTGATCAATGATCTCCTGTGTCTTGTAATTAGCAGAGTTTCCAGCTCTGATTTAGTGGAAATATTTGATGGTTTAGTATTAGTTGGGCTTGGAAGTTTGGTATGGAGGAGCATTTCCCATTCTTCGCAAAGACCTTCATGGTTTAGATTTAGAATGTACTCAGTCTACGAGGCCTGTGCAGACAACTGTGAAATCTTAAAAAATGTGACAAAGTTGAAGACTGAAAGGAACAAATAGAGAAAACGGAAGTTTGAGATACGTCTTTGAGTAAACTGCAAGTCAAGCATAAAGCATACTTCTTCTACGACTTGTATTACAGCAGACTTTTATTCCTCATTTGAAGTGCCATAATATAAAGTTTTGTCCTTGAAGGGTACATTTAGAAAAAGAAAGCAACCTACAGTAATGACAGCGTGATACACATCTGAGCTAACCGAGCAGTGTGGGGTAATTGTAACCCTGTATTAACTTTTGATGGTGATGCAGAAAAGTTCTGTATTGGACTATACTGGATTACATGTGCTGCATTAGAGATTAACTGCTATACATATATAACAAAAATGAGTTTCGGCTCACAGTTAATGAGTCAAACAGGCTAACTTTTCATGTGTGTGGTGCTGTGTTAGGCTCTTTGGAAGAAGGTTTTGAAGTAATGTCTCTCTGTTTTCTTATTTTCTTGTTTGGTTTTTTTAAGGCTTCCTAATTATGATTTGTGCATCATGTAAAAGAAAACCAGAGTAAAAATGGAGGACACTGTCTCTGAGAATTTGCCTTGCATTTAACAATTATAGATTTGTAAGCTCTTTCCTTTCTCTCCAAACACATATCCCTTCCTCTCCTCTACTCCCATCATCCCAACTAAAGGAGGAGCAGTCAAAAATGAGGCTGTCCATCTCTTCTTTTGGAGGAGCCAACTGATTCTGGTGATTTTGCAACATTGCAAGATTAAGATTGTGGTATTTGTCGTAATTAACAAAATGCCTGTATTAGTGCCAGCTGCCAATCTCTGACTTGATGTACAGAAGCAAACATTCCTCTATTTGTCCACTCTTCTCCACACAGGAGAAAACTTTTGTTTTCTTTTGTATGACTTATTGTTACAAACAGTTACGTAGGCACAGTGTATTTTCATTATGTAAGGTGCTGCACAAAGACTTCAGTAAATAAAGAGATTAAAATTTGTAATGAGGAGAAGACAATTGAGTTTTTATGCAATTCCTGGAAAGATTTACATAGCCTTAAGCTACCCTTTTCATGAAGTCACTTGTGCGTAAAGTTCTCAAAGAAGTCGTGCCACTCCAGAAGCTTGTTTGAAGTGAAGCCTTTTTGCCATGTGGTATGAAGCAGTCATGGCCTGTAGGGACGGGATCAGTTTCTCCACCTCGGGGAAGGCATGGTTAAGAATTTACTGCTTTTCCAACTCATTTCTACTTCCTGAGTGGAAGAAGTTATTAGTATTAATAGTTAGAAATGCAGTTAATAGTTGATTAAATAGTAAACAGCAGCTTGAGTAGTAAGTTATGAAGAAAAATGCACTCGTTTTAAGAAAAGAAGAGGGGGGGGAACAAAACAAAACACAAAACGACAAAATCCTCAAATATTCCCTTGCTTATTGATGAAGGTCAGACTTATTCAAAGCAAGTACTTCCAGTCTGATGTAATATTGTCATGTTGATACAAGGTATAATAAAACAAAACCTCTTAGTAGTGAATAGAAATAAACCTTTTATATAAGGATTAAATGCTGCAGTACAGTACAGTGCTGGGCACAGTTGTAAATAGTATAGTCAGTCAATCTTTCAGACACATTTCCGTTCCCAAATATTAATAGAAACAAATTATACTGAATGCAAGATAAAAATGTTGATCTAATGTTAATTTCCCTGTGTACTTAATCTCCCATTAAATTTGGATTTACATTTTTATTGGTTTGGAGGTCCTTATTTGTGTATGCTGTGGCACTGTTTTTCTAAATTGCAACTTTGTGCTTTCAAGCATAGCCATTTTCATTTGAAAGGGGACATACTGGAAATCTGCTAAAGAGAGCCAACTGTTCTACAATGCTTTCCAAAGCTTTTTCCCAGGACTTAATGGCCAGCCCTCTTGTTTGACCTGGAGTGAAACAAGTACCTCCTATCTAAGTATAGGTCTCCCAAGCAGGAAACCTTTATATGAAAAAGTAGTATTCAGTTTTCATTTTCTTTTAAACTTGTTGTGATTTAACTTGGACAAAAATCACTTAAACCGTTTGGGTTTACCGGGAAAGAATTGTTGCACATTTTAAGTGAGCATCTGGTGCGCGTGCAACTGTGCCATATGCAATCCCGGTGTCTTTAGAAGGTGAAAGGCCGGTGTAGTGGTAATTTTGCCCTCTTTGCACCAGATGTTAAAGCTCTGCTATGTCCCTGAGTGACCATTAGATCACAGGCAGCTGGGATTGGTGGTTTATGTTTAATTTAATATCACACTATTAATCTGACTGTCAGAACTCTCTCTTCCTCATCATTTCCAGAAGTCCTTATATATTCGGGACAATTTAATTTCCTTTATGATGGATAACTTTTATTTTGGCTATATGTTTACATATAGCTTGGCATCCATTTTTTGGAGATGGTATTGGGAGTAGCAATATATAAATTTAACGACTCACTGAGCTTTAAAAGCATGCCTAAATTTATTTCATGCCATGGATTAAAATACACTATGGATTAAAACTCATATCCTAAAACACCTTAGTGTTTAAAAAAATAAACAAAAACAACCAACAACAACAAAAAAAACCTAACCCAATGTGTCACATCCCTCCCAACCCAACATCTCCCCCTCCACTGTGGGTTTTTTCTTTTTCCATTTACAAGTGCATTTAGATTTAGCTGATATGTTTCTTAGACTCTTGGCTGGAGTTGGCTTTTTTAGTTTTGCATGTGTGTTTTTATGTGGACAGGGAAGAAAGGGAGAGGGAATGCTGGAGGAGTGGAAGAGATAGTGACAGTAATAGGGGAAAGAGGTTTGGAGTTTGCTACTGGTAATTCTTGGAATATTTCAGGCTATCAGTGGGGAGAAATTGACAACACTGCTCTAATTTATTATTCAAGATATTTTCTTGCCTCAGTAGCTCCTAGGCAGTTTTAATAGCTTATTGACTTAAACACTGTGGTCTTGACTTACCTTTAAGGGAACAAAAGAAAAAAATAATTCCATATATTCCATGCCTACTGCTATGCTAAATATTTGTAACACTTGCTGGAGGAGAACACTTTTTATAATTAATATTTTGTGCCGTCAAGTGAAGCCTTTATCTGGATGGGAGGTTGACTGCATTGCTGAAAGTGATGGTGGAGTCTGCAGGACTAAATCATTTTTTGCTGCTGTCCTGGCTTCTGACCACCCCCATGTGCCCATCAGTGCCAAACCTGTAGACCAGCTCTGTAGGAATAGGTGATGAGTGACTGGATGCTCATCACTGGGAGCCACACAGCCCCATAAATGGGTCATGTCCTCAGTAAGTCTCACTCGCTCTTTTAGCCGTAAGAAATTCATAGTTCCAAATTCACTCTTTGTTTTGGGTTCAGTGTGCGTATGCCCAGGGTGCTGCCTTCAAAGATGGTTTTGAAAGCTCTTAATGAAAGATCTGGTTCTCCTGCCTCTGGCAGACTTGTTCTTTATTGATGTACCTGCTTTCAGGTATTGCCAGCCTTTCTGGGTCAAGAAACACTGCTGGTTTTGTCCTGAGAGGCTTGTGCGCTCCTGGTAGGACGCAACACATCAAAAGGTTTTGGAAGTGGAGGAGAAAACTTACTGGTTCCTTTCAGGAGCCAGAATGGTTTAAAAGAAAAGCAAAATCAGGCAAGTTGGGGAATTCCTCAGAAGTTAGGATTTCAGTTTTCTGTGTGCTTCTAAAATGGTGATTCTCCTCAGTAAGTGCAATCATTAATCTGCAGAAATCTGTCTTCTGTATGTTGAATATATGGATTTTTTAATAATAATTGAAAACCAGCAATATGCGAACTTCTGTGAGTTGATATCCTTTACTGTTAGAGCATGAAGTGCTCGGGCATTGCACTGCAAGCTGATGCAGTGAAATTAGGAATGAATCTAAAACAGTACTGTTGAATTATCAACTAACGAAATACAGAACGAGTTCTGGTTTTAATTACTCAAATATAAACTTGTACTGTATTTTGTTGATATAAGTTCAATAAAATAATTCCCAGTGATTCATAATGCTCATTTTTATTCCTACTGTTTATTATACAAAACACATTAATATTTGCATGCAAATATTTTTTCTATGATTAATGGCAATAAGTATTGCATAAAAACTTGGGAAAAGTGGTTTGTTTTTTTTTGTTTTCTGAAACGTCATGTAGTGAGGTCACAGTATCTTAAAATAGCAAGTTACTTAACTTTTAATATTTAGAGAAACGTTTTGCAAAATTGGTGATCTCATAATTCAAAAAAATATTTGTGTTAATTTGTAGTAAGTTGCATGCATGGAATTTTGTGATAAACGTTCTGTTTCTGCAAACGTTTTGACACACTCTTAATAGAGAGCAGAGATCAGGCAGAAATCTGCACATATTTATTCACTGGGATGAAGCTGCAAAGATTGCCATGACACTCCATGTGTTTAATACCTAATAAATATTATGTTTGTGTAATGACTTGCAAAAGAATTTGCAGAGAGTTTAATGGTGATCACTCTAATGCAAATGAGCTTAAAATTTTCCCTAAATTAGCACTTGCAACTCACTTGGGTCAGTGGCCAAATTGTAATTACTGTTTAATGTGTCTACGGCCCCTGCAGTTTGCATTCTGCTTTGCAGACATACCAGAAAACGAGGTCTCTGCCCACTGGATCTAGGCAGTTGTGTATGTTCGTAGAACTGTAGAGATTCCACTGAAGATAATGGAAATGCTCGTGTTACAGTAAGTGGAAGACAAATTTGGATTACTTAAGTGACAGTGTAGTTTTGAACGCTGTTAGAGTATGCATTTCTTGTGGTAGAGGAAACTTTAAGCAAAAGTGGATTCATCCTTTGTTAAGGTTTTCATGCACGCATTAAATTTCTCTGGTCTTTAATGAACAATGCTCATCAATTACAGCATATTAAAAAACAAATAAAATCAAACTAGTTTTAGGTGAGAGATGCCCAACTTAAAGTCCATTGCAATAACATTAACCTAGTTTTCTTGCCTGTGGAGAGTGCAGCCATCAGAGGCAGCAGTTCATTGCTGGGGTCAGACACTTGCCTTTGGACTGCTGAGGGCTGCTCCTGCGGCTACGGCACCTGGTCCCCTGCCCTGGCTGGGGTAGCTGTGCCAGCTATTACAGTCTGAGTAGATGGACGGACAACTAGATAAGTAAAATAATAACAGTGGAAAGACTTAGGCTGAAGGAATGGACCAGCACTTGGCAAGAAATAGCCCCTGGCAATGTAACAAGCTGGGGAGCAGCTCTGCAGAAAAGCAGCCTGCCTTGGCAGCAGAGATGGGCAATGGTATCCTCGGCTCCATTTAAAGGAGCACGGCTGGTAGATTGAAGAGGGAGAGATGGAAGACTGAAAGGATGTCCTTCCTCTACTGAAACTCCTAAAATCAGAAAACTTTTTTTCAATGGACAGTAACAGTGCTTACACAAAAGAAGTTCTAAGATGAAGTTTCATAAGAGGAATACAAAATAGATGGGGTTTTTTTCATTTTAATTAATTCTTAAAAGGAGAGCTAATTTCACATACTTGAGTATACCTGAGGTTCCATCTCCTATAGCACATGAAGCTTCTAAAGACACAGTTATTTCATTCATTAGAAGCATTTTGCTCCTAACTTTCTGTTCTTTAATAAAGCCTGATATTGGGACTCTCTGGGGGTTTTTTAGGGCTTTCTGTATAATGTGATTTTCAGGTAACCTGTATTTAAATTTGAGAAGCAGGAAGGAAGATGAGTAGGTTTGGAGATATGATTTGAACTAAAGTTGGTTGCTTTATTTCAGATCTTTTTGCTAACAGATACTATGGTGGGAGTTTAACATACTACTTCCTTACCTGCTGCTGAAGATTTTCATACTCCAAAAAAAAAAAAAATAGGCTTCTGGGAGTTATAGTAATGGAAGCTTTGTAGCTGAGTATTTTTGTACCTGCTGCAGCACTTATTGTGATATATAGAGGAACCCAAAAGGAACCCAAAAGCTTTGGATTTTCTTCAGTTTTTCAATTTTCTTCATAAAACGAAATCTTTACATTCAGACAGTTTTTGAAGTGTGGCATTGGTAATGAAGCATGCACTGTTACTTATTAAAACAAAATAGCCTTACTCTGATATCATCTTTTATGTTAACTTTGAGGTTGGTATTAATTAGCTCTGACTTCTGAAAAATGTCTTGCCTGGATGCTCAGTAGTTATTAAACTTTGAACAGTATGTTTTCTGATGTCGTAATTTTAGAAGCAATGTTGTTTAGATACTCCTAACCTTATAATCCTTGGGAATTCATACTAAATTAACTATACTTGGATAGATACAAGTTACTATTGCTGTGATATAGAATACATGTAAAATCAATCCATTGGCACATAAGACTTCTCTCTTCATTTGCTGAGAAACAGAGACATGCAGAGTGAGGCTTAATTAGTATAGCTCTGTAGAGGCAACCTGTGAGTGGCATGAGTTTTCCCATTATTTAAATAAAATACTCCATTTTTGAGAATAGTGGAAACTCTTGGAAATGCCTTTTCTAGCCAGTGCATTTGTAGGCACATTGAATGCAGTGACAGCTTTAAGTTTGTATTTATAACGCTGAGTATGTTTCGGTTTTCCGCTGCAATTATAGCCAGTGCATGAGGATCACTGGGGGATTTACCAAAGGGGGATTTGTAGTCAAACAAAATAGTATAATTTAGATATGGAATAAATTCTAGCAGCACAATTGTAGCTGTGTTTTTTATAAACTAAATTTTTGAGGTTTGATTTTTGTTTTTTATTGGGGGGGGTTGAGTTGGTTTGGTTTGTGTTTTTTTGTGGTGCATTTAGTTATGGAAGCTCACTGTGGCTTTTAGTATAGAGTGCTAACTAGTTCTTAGGGAATGTCTGTTATAATCATTATCTCAATAAGAGGAAAAATCATATTGGTCTTTTAATATCATCCCCAAAGCGTGATGCAGAAGAAAAATCAATTTCTGTAAGTTAGAAGAGGGAAAGGGTATTAAAATGGATGCGATTTCTTTTCTTTTTATGAATTATGTGTTGCAAAACCTCAAGGTTAAATTAAATCATTACAGGTGAATGGCTTTTAAACATTCTAAGATGATTAAAATATGCTGAAAATACTGCAGTGGAGAAATACTTCCAAAAACTATAATGCTAAGAACTTTCACTGCTTTTGATTTTAAAAAGAAAAAAAAAAAACACAAAACAACCCCAACAACCTCCCTCAAAAAACAACAAACTAAAACACCACACCACTTATATGTATGTCTTTCTGTCACTTATATATGACATTTTGTGTTGTCATGTGTCTTCAATGTCATTGTATCTGTGAGGGTTTTCTACAGAACCCCTTTTTTTTTTCTTTTTCGCAAACTGGGACATGTTACTACATATTTTAAGCTTTATTACACTATAATTGACCAGTCTGATACAGCGTGAAATTGCCCATATAACACTTAAGACTTCTCTCTTACCTCTTTCCTTTACTTTCCATGATCTGCCTTATTCTGAGGGTCAAGAAAAAGTGTTGCATGGAGTCCTAATGTCTCAGGAGAGCCAGGAGGAGCAAAGCACACCCATGCAGTATGATGAAAAAGGCTCTGCAGTACCCGCAGCTGCCAAACAGATGAGCAGTTTTTAATGGAGCGAAGATTCACAATGAAATCTGGGCCCAGAACTAATCAGATCTAATTAAGACAGAGATGTTATGGTCCAGTACTGTTGACAGGGTCAGGGTTCTTGTAGCTCTAAATGAGGCATGTTATAATTATGATCTAATTGAAAAGCTGGGAGTGATACAGAACCTGTGCACGGCAAGGTCTGAAAGAAAAGTTGCTTTTTCAAGTCCTGTTGTGTACCTTATTAGATTGTTAATGCTCAATTAGACAGCTGTGCATTTAAGAAAAAAAAGTGTGTGTGACAGTTGCACATGGTTCAAAGAAAATCTATATGAATGTTCAAAATCTCTTTGGATTTGATTTGTGGAGATCTACTAAATATACAGAAATAAGACTTTTTGTTGTTTGATGTTTGCTTTTCTCCTCACAGCTTATCTGGATATATCAGCAAGGCAAATGGCTCTTAGATTATATTATCATGATGCAAAAATACAGTGGAGGTTTTTTCAAAGCGCAGTATGTGCATGGATAAATCTGCAGTATGATATATGAAATGTGGAGGCTGTATTTTCTAGCTCTTATCTGTCACTATCAAGCAATCAAAGTGCTGTGGAGTGGCTTTTTCTTTCTAGAGCCTGTGGTACCTTCCTTTCTGTTATATGTGTGACTTGACATATGGTCTTATAAATTATCATGCCTTTCCATAGATTGTGCCATGCACAGTTCAGATTTCCCTTTTTTTCTGGTGCAGAATTTTTGAATTTAAATTAATTCTATTTTCTTTTTTTTTAAATAAGATCATGTCTGCAATGAAAAGCTTTGTTAGGAAAAAAAAAAAAAGAGTTCTCACTTCACCTTGAAAAGTCATTCACACACACACTGAGTGCATAGAAAATAGTGGAGAGTTCTGCTTTGATCCAGTGTGTTCTTGCATCTAGCATGCACATGTATGCATGAATAAGAGAGATACTGAGCCTAAATGTGCACTCCTTAGCATGTGTTATAGATGGAGATCACTGACCTTTTTTTTTTTCCCCTGTCTTCTCAATCTACAGGGACTTTCAATATCACAAAATATTTTTGTTCTATATTTTCAAGACTTTTTCAAAAAACATTTCTAAAGAGTTCTCTTATTCTGCTGTTTACTTAATTAAAATTTGAAAAGCCTATTTAAGCTCTGTGAAGCCTTTGCATTCTGCAAAACAATGCGGCCGTAACATTTGTGGGGCATATTAGCCTTGGTTAACAGCCAAATGCCCACCCAGCTGCTCACTTGCTCCCCTTTTTGAGTGGGACAGGGAGAAAATGGGATGAGAAAGGTGGTGTGTCAAAGTAGACAGGAATGTGGCTTACCAGTTACTGTAACAGCTAAAGTAGACTTGACTTGGGGAAAAGAATTTTAATGTATTACTAATTAAAAAGTCCGATGTTGAGAAACAAAGACAAAAGCTAAAACGTCTTCCTTTCATGCCACCTGTCCTTCCCTGGCCCAACATCACTCCTTCGCTCCCAACTTCTCTGCCTTCTGCTCTGAGCAGCAATGAGTGGGTTGTGGGGAAGGTATAGTCAGCATATAGAGATTTCTCTGTTGCTTCTTCCCTCTTGTGGTTTTCTTCTGTGCCAGCGTGGGCTTTCCACAGCCCACAGTGAATCTCTGCTTAGGCACCATGGAGCACATCCTCCTTCACTGACCTTGGTGTTTGTTGCCTCGCCTGTTTCTCACACTTCCTCTCACCCCTCACTGCCAGGCAGTGTTTTACCCTTCCTTACCCAAGGCTTTCCTCAGTGTCCTGTCATCGTGGCTGTGGGGCTCAGCCGTGCCCTGCTGTGGGAGCTGGCTGGAACCAGCTGTGTCTGGCATGGGACAGCCCTGGTCTCTTCTCACAGAAGCCGCCCTGCAGCCCCTGCCAGCCCCTGGGCACCTCCACCTGGTACACACTTCACAAAGAAACATAAAATGCTCTGGCTTGCTCTTCTAGTAGAAGTCAACTAAACACAGAGTTGTATAAACTTCGCATCAGTTAATGGCTGCTTTATGAAACCATCTATGGTTGGATGCTTTTTCTCAGGTTGATGGAAAGGATTTTACAGGTTCCTTTGTGCATACTTTACACCTGTCTGCTGGCCTATGCCTCCCTCAGATAATCAGCATAGTCAGCTTAATTTGCAAGCTAATCGGCAAAACAAGAAAAGCATTCGTTACCTTAATAAAAGCTCAGGCTGCTTCTGCCTTCTACACATTTCAAGTGAACAGGGTAATTCTTTGATCTGCTGCCAGAACGCTCTCTTTTCCCTGTCTTCCTAGGGCTGCATAGCTTGCTTCCTCACTCAGGGGGGATTAGCCAACCTGGGAGAAGGCATA